>NC_082734.1:41685850-41784817 GCF_030144855.1 Hypanus sabinus | reverse complement strand
GGTGTGTGATCTCGGAGTGAGAATGTCATCCCTGTCCAGGGCCAGGTGTGTGATCTCAGAGTGGGAACCTGATCCCTCTCCAGGGCCAGGTGTGTGATCCCGGAGTGGGAAAGTGATTCCTTTCCGGGGCCAGGTGTATGATCTCAGATTGGGAAAGTGATCCCTCTACAGGGCCAGGTGTGTGATCTCAGATTGGGAATGTGATTCCTCATCAGGGCCAGGTGTGTGATCTCAGATTGGGAACGTGATCCCTGTCCAGGTCCAGCTGTGTGATCTCAGAGTGGGAACGTGATCCCGCTCCTGGGCCAGGTGTTTGATCCCGGAGTGTGAATGTGATCCCTCTTCTGGGCCAGGTGTGTGATCTCAGAGTGGGAATCTGATTCCTCACCTGTGCCAGGTGTGAGCTTCTGGAATGGGAATGTGATCCCTCTCTAGGGTCACTTCTGTCATCCCGGAGTGGGAACGTGATCCCTCTCCAGGGCCAGGAGTGTGATCTCAGGTTGGGAACGTGATTATTCTCCAGGGCCAGGTCTTTGATCCGTGAGTGGGAACATGATTCCTCTCCAGAGCCAGCTGTATGATCCCGGAGTGGGAATGTGATCCCTGTCCTGGGCCAGGTGTGTGACCTCAGAGTGGGAATGTGATTCCTCTGCAGGGCTTGGTGTGTGATTCCGGAATGGGAACGTTATTCCTCTTCAGGGCCAGATGTCTCATCTCAGAGTGGGAACGTGATTCCTCTCCAGGGCCAGATGTGTGATCCCGGAGTGGGAACATGATTCCTTTCCCGGGCCAGGTATATGATCTCAGAGTGGAAATGTGATCCCTCTCCAGGGCCAGGTGTGTGATGTCGGTGTGGGAATGTGATCCCTGTCCAGGGCCAGGTGTGTGATCTCAGAGTGGGAAAGTGATCCCTGTCCTGGGCCAGGTGTATGATCCCGGAGTGGGAAAGTGATTCCTTTCCGGGGGCAGGTGTATGATCTCAGAGTGGGAATGTGATTCCTCTCCAGGGCCAGGTGTGTGATCCCGGAGTGGGCACGTAATCCCTCTACAGGGCCAGGTGTATGATGTCAGATTCGGAACATGATCCCTGTCCAGGTCCAGCTGTGTGATGTCAGCATGGGAATGTGGATCCTTGCCAGGTCTAGGTATGTGATCTCAGAGCTGGAAAGTGATTCCTCACCACGGCCAAGTGTGTGATACCGTAATGTGAATGAGTTTGCTCTTCTGGGCCCGGTGTGTGATCCCAGAGTGGGAATGTGATCCCTGTCCAGGGCCAGGTGTGTGATCTCAGAGTGGGCATGTGATCCCTCTCCAAGGCCAGTTGTGTGATCTTCGAGTGAGAACGTGATTCCTCTCCAGGGCCAGGTGTGTGATCCCGGAGTGGGCACGTAATCCCCCCACAGGGCCAGGTGTATGATGTCAGATTGGGAACGTGATCCCTGTCCAGGTCCAGCTGTGTGATGTCAGCGTGGGAATGTGGACCCTGGCCAGGGCCAGCTGTGTGATCTCAGAGTGGGAACGTGATCCCTCTCCAGGGCCAGGTGTGTGATCCCGGAGTGGGAACGTGATTCCTTTCCACAGCCAGGTGTGTGATCTCAGAGTGGGAATGTTATCCCTGTCCATGGTCAGGTGTGTGATCTTCGAGTGGGAACGTGATTCCTCTACAGGGCTTGGTGTGTGATTCCGGAGTGGGACCATGATTCCTTTCCGGGGCCAGGTGTATGATCTCAGAGTGGGAATGTGATCCCTCTCCAAGGCCAGTTGTGTGTTCTTCGAGTGGGAATGTGATTCCTCTGCAGGGCTTGGTGTGTGATTCCGGAATGGGAACGTGATTCCTCTTCTGGGCCAGGTGTGTGATCTCAGAGAGGGAACGTGATTCTTCTCCAGTGCCAGGGGTGTGATGTCAGAGTGGGAATGTGATCCCTCTCCAGGGTCAGGTGTGTGATCCCGGAGTGGGAACGTGATTCCTTTCCCGGGCCAGGTGTGTGATCTCGGAGTGGGAATGAGATCCCTGTCCAGGGCCATGTGTGTGATCTCGGAGTGGGAATGTGATCCCTGTCCAGGGCCATGTGTGTGATCTCAGAGTGGGAATGTGATCCCTGTCCTGGGCCAGGTGTATGATCCCGGAGTGGGAATGTGATCCCTCTCCAGGGCAAGGTGTGTGATCCCGGAGTGGGAACGTGATTCTTTTCCAGGGCCAGCTGTGTGATCTCAGACTGGGAATGTGCTTCCTCTCCAGGGCCATGTGTGTGATCTCAGATTGGGAATGTGATCCCTCTCCAGGGCCAGGTGTGTGATCTCGGAGTGGAAATGTGATCCCTCTCCAGGGCCAGGTGTGTGATCTCGGAGTGGGAATGTGATCCCTGTCCAGGGCCAGGTGTGTGATCTCAGAGTGGGAACCTGATCCCTCTCCAGGGCCAGGTGTGTGATCCCGGAGTGGGAATGTGATTCCATTCCGGGGCCAGGTGTATGATCTCAGAGTGGGCATGTGATCCCTCTCCAAGGCCAGTTGTGTGATCTTCGACTGAGAACGTGATTCCTCTCCAGGGCCAGGTGTGTGATCCCGGAGTGGGCACGTAATCCCCCCACAGGGCCAGGTGTATGATGTCAGATTGGGAACGTGATCCCTGTCCAGGTCCAGCTGTGTGATCTCAGCGTGGGAATGTGGACCCTGGCCAGGTCTAGGTGTGTGATCTCAGAGTTGGAAAGTGATTCCTCACCACTGCCAAGTGTGTGATCCCGTAAAGTGAAAGAAATTGCTCTTCTGGGCCCGGTGTATGATCACAGAGTGGGAACGTAATACCTCTCCGGGGCAAGTGTATGATCCCAGAGTGGGAATGTGATTCCTCTCCAGGGCCTGGTGTGTGATCTCAGAGTGGGAACGTGATCCCTCTCCAGGGCCAGGTGTGTGATCCCGGAGTGGGAACATGATTCCTTTCCCGGGCCAGGTGTATGATCTCAGCGTGGAAATGTGATCTCTCTCCAGGGCCAGGTGAGTGATCCCAGAGTGGGAATGTGATCCCTGTCCAGGGCCAGGTGTGTGATCTCAGAGTGGGAACCTGATCCCTCTCCAGGGCCAGGTGTGTGATCCCGGAGTGGGAAAGTGATTCCTTTCCGGGGCCAGGTGTATGATCACAGATTGGGAAAGTGATCCCTCTACAGGGCCAGGTGTGTGATCTCAGATTGGGAATGTGATTCCTCATCAGGGCCAGGTGTGTGATCTCAGATTGGGAACGTGATCCCTGTCCAGGTCCAGCTGTGTGATCTCAGAGTGGGAACGTGATCCCGCTCCTGGGCCAGGTGTTTGATCTCGGAGTGTGAATGTGATCCCTCTTCTGGGCCAGGTGTGTGTTCTCAGAGTGGGAACCTGATTCCTCACCTGTGCCAGGTGTGAGTTTCGGGAATGGGAATGTGATCCCTCTCGAGGGTCACTTCTGTCATCCCGGAGTGGGAACGTAATACCTCTCCGGGGCAGGTGTATGATCCCAGAGTGGGAATGTGATTCCTCTCCAGGGCCTGCTGTGTGGTCTCAGAGTGGGAACATGATCCCTCTCCAGGGCCAAGTGTGTGATCCCGGAGTGGGAATGTGATCACTCTCCAGGGCCAGGTGTGTGATCCCGGAGTGGGAACATGATTCCTTTCCTGGGCCAGGTGTATGATCTCAGAGTGGAAATGTGATCCCTGTCCAGGGCCAGGTGTGTGATCGCAGAGTGGGAATGTGGATCCTTGCCAGGTCTAGGTATGTGATCTCAGAGCTGGAAAGTGATTCCTCACCACGGCCAAGTGTGTGATACCGTAATGTGAATGAGTTTGCTCTTCTGGGCCCGGTGTGTGATCCCAGAGTGGGAATGTGATTCCTCTCCAGGGCTTGGTGTGTGATCTCAGAGTGGGAACGTGATCCCTCTCCAGGGCCAGGTGTGTGATCCCGGAGTGGGAATGTGATCCCTCTCCAGGGCCAGGTGTGTGATCCCGGAGTGGGAACATGATTCCTTTCCACAGCCAGGTGTGTGATCTCAGAGTGGGAATGTGATCCCTGTCCATGGTCAGGTGTGTGATGTCAGCGTGGGAATGTGGACCCTGGCCAGGTCTAGGTGTGTGATCTCAGAGTTGGGAATTGATTCCTCACCACGGCCAAGTGTGTGATCCCGTAATGTGAAAGAGATTGCTCTTCTGGGCCATGTGTGTGATCTCAGATTGGGAATGTTATCCCTGTCCAGGGCCAGGTTTGTGATCTTCGAGTGGGAATTTGATTCCTCTACAGGGCTTGGTGTGTGATTCCAGAATGGGAACGTTATTCCTCTTCAGGGCCAGGTGTCTCATCTCAGAGTGGGAACGTGATTCCTCTCCAGGGCCAGGTGTGTGATCCCGGAGTGTGACCATGATTCCTTTCCGGGGCCAGGTGTATGATCTCAGAGTGGGAATGTGATCCCTCTCCAAGGCCAGTTGTGTGATCTTCGAGTGGGAATGTGATTCCTCTGCAGGGCTTGGTGTGTGATTCCGGAATGGGAACGTGATTCCTCTTCTGGGCCAGGTGTGTGATCTCAGAGAGGGAACGTGATTCCTCTCCAGTGCCAGGGGTGTGATGTCAGAGTGGGAATGTGATCCCTCTCCAGGGTCAGGTGTGTGATCCCGGAGTGGGAACGTGATTCCTTTCCCGGGCCAGGTGTGTGATCTCGGAGTGGGAATGAGATCCCTGTCCAGGGCCATGTGTGTGATCTCGGAGTGGGAATGTGATCCCTGTCCAGGGCCATGTGTGTGATCTCAGAGTGAGAATGTCATCCCTGTCCAGGGCCAGGTGTGTGATCTCAGAGTGGGAATGTGATCCCTGTCCTGGGCCAGGTGTATGATCCCGGAGTGGGAATGTGATTCCTCTCCAGGGCCAGGTGTGTGATCCCGGAGTGGGCACGTAATCCCTCTACAGGGCCAGGTGTATGATGTCAGATTGGGAACGTGATCCCTGTCCAGGTCCAGCTGTGTGATCTCAGCGTGGGAATGTGGACCCTGGCCAGGTCTAGGTGTGTGATCTCAGAGTTGGAAAGTGATTCCTCACCACGGCCAAGTGTGTGATCCCGTAATGTGAAAGAGATTGCTCTTCTGGGCCCGGTGTATGATCACAGAGTGGGAACGTAATTCCTCTCCGGGGCAGGTGTATGAACCCAGAGTGGGAATGTGATTCCTCTCCAGGGCCAGCTGTGTGATCTGAGAGTGGGAATGTGATCCCTGTCTAGGGCCAGGTGAGTGATCTCAGATAGGGAACGTGATTCCTCTCCAGGGCCAGGTGTGTGATCCCGGAGTGGGAATGTGATCCCTCTCCAGGGCAAGGTGTGTGATCCCGGAGTGGGAACGTGATTCTTTCCCAGGGCCAGCTGTGTGATCTGAGAGTGGGAACGTGATCCCTCTCCAGGGCCAGGTGTGTGATCCCGGAGTGGGAACGTGATTCTTTTCCAGGGCCAGCTGTGTGATCTGAGAGTGGGAACGTGATCCCTCTCCAGGGCCAGGTGTGTGATCCCGGAGTGGGAATGTGATCCCTCTCCAGGGCAAGGTGTGTGATCCCGGAGTGGGAACATGATTCTTTTCCAGGGCCAGCTGTGTGATCTCAGACTGGGAATGTGATCCCTCTCCAGGGCCAGGTGTGTGATCTCGGAGTGGAAATGTGATCCCTCTCCAGGGCCAGGTGTGTGATCTCGGAGTGGGAATGTGATCCCTGTCCAGGGCCAGGTGTGTGATCTCAGAGTGGGCATGTGATCCCTCTCCAAGGCCAGTTGTGTGATCTTCGAGTGAGAACGTGATTCCTCTCCAGGGCCAGGTGTGTGATCCCGGAGTGGGCACGTAATCCCCCCACAGGGCCAGGTGTATGATGTCAGATTGGGAACGTGATCCCTGTCCAGGTCCAGCTGTGTGATGTCAGCGTGGGAATGTGGACCCTGGCCAGGTCTAGTTGTGTGATCTCAGAGTTGGAAAGTGATTCCTCACCACTGCCAAGTGTGTGATCCCGTAATGTGAAAGAGATTCCTCTTCTGGGCCCGGTGTATGATC
Organism: Hypanus sabinus; assembly: GCF_030144855.1. NCBI lineage: Eukaryota > Metazoa > Chordata > Chondrichthyes > Myliobatiformes > Dasyatidae > Hypanus > Hypanus sabinus. The sequence continues at coordinate 41,778,781 of NC_082734.1, read as the reverse complement.
ACAGAGTGGGAACGTAATTCCTCTCCGGGGCCAGGTGTGTGATCCCGGAGTGGGAACGTGATTCCTTTCCACAGCCAGGTGTGTGATCTCAGAGTGGGAATGTTATCCCTGTCCATGGTCAGGTGTGTGATCTTCGAGTGGGAACGTGATTCCTCTACAGGGCTTGGTGTGTGATTCCGGAATGGGAACATTATTCCTCTTCAGGGCCAGGTGTCTCATCTCAGAGTGGGAACGTGATTCCTCTCCAGGGCAAGGTGTGTGATCTCAGAGTGGGAACGTGATTCCTCTCCAGGGCCAGGTGTGTGATCCCGGAGTGGGAACATGATTCCTTTCCCGGGCCAGGTGTATGATCTCAGCGTTGAAATGTGATCTCTCTCCAGGGCCAGGTGTGTGATCTCGGAGTGAGAATGTCATCCCTGTCCAGGGCCAGGTGTGTGATCTCAGAGTGAGAATGTGATCCCTCTCCAGGGCCAGGTGTGTGATCCCGGAGTGGGAAAGTGATTCCTTTCCGGGGCCAGGTGTATGATCTCAGATTGGGAATGTGATCCCTGTCCAGGTCCAGCTGTGTGATCTCAGAGTGGGAACGTGATCCCGCTCCTGGGCCAGGTGTGTGATCCCGGAGTGTGAATGTGATCCCTCTTCTGGGCCAGGTGTGTGATCTCAGAGTGGGAACCTGATTCCTCACCTGTGCCAGGTGTGAGCTTCCGGAATGGGAATGTGATCCCTCTCGAGGGTCACTTCTGTCATCCCGGAGTGGGAACGTAATACCTCTCCGGGGCAGGTGTATGATCCCAGAGTGGGAATGTGATTCCTCTCCAGGGCCTGCTGTGTGGTCTCAGAGTGGGAACATGATCCCTCTCCAGGGCCAAGTGTGTGATCCCGGAGTGGGAATGTGATCACTCTCCAGGGCCAGGTGTGTGATCCCGGAGTGGGAACATGATTCCTTTCCTGGGCCAGGTGTATGATCTCAGAGTGGAAATGTGATCCCTGTCCAGGGCCAGGTGTGTGATCTCAGAGTGGGAATGTTGATCCTTGCCAGGTCTAGGTATGTGATCTCAGAGCTGGAAAGTGATTCCTCACCACGGCCAAGTGTGTGATACCGTAATGTGAATGAGTTTGCTCTTCTGGGCCCGGTGTGTGATCCCAGAGTGGGAATGTGATTCCTCTCCAGGGCTTGGTGTGTGATCTCAGAGTGGGAACGTGATCCCTCTCCAGGGCCAGGTGTGTGATCCCGGAGTGGGAATGTGATCCCTCTCCAGGGCCAGGTGTGTGATCCCGGAGTGGGAACATGATTCCTCTACAGGGCTTGGTGTGTGATCCCGGAATGGAAACGTGATTCCTCTTCTGGGCCAGGTGTCTGATCACAGAGTGGGAACGTGATTCCTCTCCAGGGCCAGATGTGTGATCCCGGAGTGAGAATGTGTTCCCTGTCCAGGGCCAGGTGTGCGATCTCAGAGTGGGCAAGTAATCCCTCTACAGGGCCAGGTGTATGATGTCAGATTGGGAACGTGATCCCTGTCCAGGTCCAGCTGTGTGATGTCAGCGTGGGAATGTGATCCCTGTCCAGGTCCAGCTGTGTGATCTCAGAGTGGGAATGTGATCCCTGTCCTGGGCCAGGTGTATGATCTCAGAGTGGGAAAGTGATTCCTCACCACTGCCAAGTGTGTGATCCCGTAATGTGAAAGAGATTGCTCTTCTGGGCCCGGTGTATGATCACAGAGTGGGAACGTAATACCTCTCCGGGGCAAGTGTATGATCCCAGAGTGGGAATGTGATTCCTCTCCAGGGCCTGCTGCGTGATCCCAGAGTGGGAACGTGATCCCTCTCCAGGGCCAGCTGTGTGATCTCAGACTGGGAATTTGTTTCCTCTCCAGGGCCATGTGTGTGATCTCAGATTGGGAATGTTATCCCTGTCCAGGGCCAGGTTTGTGATCTTCGAGTGGGAATGTGATTCCTCTACAGGGCTTGGTGTGTGATTCCGGAATGGGAACGTTATTCCTCTTCAGGGCCAGGTGTCTCATCTCAGAGTGGGAACGTGATTCCTCTCCAGGGCCAGGTGTCTGATCCCGGAGTGGGACCATGATTCCTTTCCCGGGCCAGGTGTATGATCTCAGAGTGGAAATGTGATCCCTCTCCAGGGCCAGGTGTGTGATCTCGGAGTGGGAATGAGATCCCTGTCCAGGGCCAGGTGTGTGATCTCAGAGTGGGAATGTGATCCCTGTCCAGGGCCAGGTGTGTGATCTCAGAGTGGGAATGAGATCCCTGTCCAGGGCCAGGTGTGTGATCTCAGAGTGGGAACCTGATCCCTCTCCAGGGCCAGGTGTGTGATCCCGGAGTGGGAAAGTGATTCCTTTCCGGGGCCAGGTGTATGATCTCAGAGTGGGAATGTGATCCCTCTCCAAGGCCAGTTGTGTGATCTTCGAGTGGGAATGTGATTCCTCTGCAGGGCTTGGTGTGTGATTCCGGAATGGGAACGTGATTCCTCTTCTGGGCCAGGTGTGTGATCTCAGAGAGGGAACGTGATTCCTCTCCAGTGCCAGGGGTGTGATGTCAGAGTGGGAATGTGATCCCTCTCCAGGGTCAGGTGTGTGATCCCGGAGTGGGAACGTGATTCCTTTCCCGGGCCAGGTGTATGATCTCAGAGTGGAAATGTGATCCCTCTCCAGGGCCAGGTGTGTGATCTCGGAGTGGGAATGTGATCCCTGTCCAGGGCCAGGTGTATGATGTCAGAGTGGAACTGTGATCCCTGTCTAGGGCCAGGTGTGTGATCCCGGAGGGGGCACGTAATCCCTCTACAGGGCCAGGTGTATGATGTCAGATTCGGAACGTGATCCCTGTCCAGGTCCAGCTGTGTGATGTCAGCGTGGGAATGTGGACCCTGGCCAGGTCTAGGTGTGTGATCTCAGAGTTGGGAATTGATTCCTCACCACGGCCAAGTGTGTGATCCCGTAATGTGAAAGAGATTGCTCTTCTGGGCCCGGTGTATGATCACAGAGTGGGAACGTAATACCTCTCCGGGGCAGGTGTATGATCCCAGAGTGGGAATGTGATTCCTCTCCAGGGTCTGCTGCGTGATCTGAGAGTGGGAACGTGATCCCTCACCAGGGCCAGGTGTGTGATGTCAGATTCGGAACGTGATCCCTGTCCAGGTCCAGCTGTGTGATGTCAGCGTGGGAATGTGGACCCTGGCCAGGTCTAGGTGTGTGATCTCAGAGTTGGGAAGTGATTCCTCACCACGGCCAAGTGTGTGATCCCGTAATGTGAAAGAGATTGCTCTTCTGGGCCCGGTGTATGATCACAGAGTGGGAACGTAATACCTCTCCGGGGCAGGTGTATGATCCCAGAGTGGGAATGTGATTCCTCTCCAGGGCCATGTGTGTGATCCCAGAGTGGGAATGTGATTCCTCTCCAGGGCCCGCTGCGTGATCTGAGAGTGGGAACGTGATCCCTCTCCAGGGCCAGGTGTGTGATCCCGGAGTGGGAATGTGATCCCTCTCCAGGGCAAGGTGTGTGATCCCGGAGTGGGAACGTGATTCTTTTCCAGGGCCAGCTGTGTGATCTGAGAGTGGGAACATGATCCCTCTCCAGGGCCAGGTGTGTGATCCCGGAGTGGGAATGTGATCCCTCTCCAGGGCAAGGTGTGTGATCCCGGAGTGGGAACGTGATTCTTTTCCAGGGCCAGCTGTGTGATCTGAGAGTGGGAATGTGATCCCTCTCCAGGGCAAGGTGTGTGATCCCGGAGTGGGAACGTGATTCTTTTCCAGGGCCAGCTGTGTGATCTCAGACTGGGAATGTGTTTCCTCTCCAGGGCCATGTGTGTGATCTCAGATTGGGAATGTGATCCCTCTCCAGGGCCAGGTGTGTGATCTCGGAGTGGGAATGTGATCCCTGTCCAGGGCCAGGTGTGTGATCTCAGAGTGGGAACCTGATCCCTCTCCAGGGCCAGGTGTGTGATCCCGGAGTGGGAAAGTGATTCCTTTCCGGGGCCAGGTGTATGATCTCAGAGTGGGAATGTGATCCCTCTCCAAGGCCAGTTGTGTGATCTTCGAGTGAGAACGTGATTCCTCTCCAAGGCCAGTTGTGTGATCTTCGAGTGAGAACGTGATTCCTCTCCAGGGCCAGGTGTGTGATCCCGGAGTGGGCACGTAATCCCCCCACAGGGCCAGGTGTATGATGTCAGATTGGGAACGTGATCCCTGTCCAGGTCCAGCTGTGTGATCTCAGCGTGGGAATGTGGACCCTGGCCAGGTCTAGGTGTGTGATCTCAGAGTTGGAAAGTGATTCCTCACCACTGCCAAGTGTGTGATCCCGTAATGTGAAAGAGATTGCTCCTCTGGGCCCGGTGTATGATCACAGAGTGGGAACGTAATACCTCTCCGGGGCAAGTGTATGATCCCAGAGTGGGAATGTGATTCCTCTCCAGGGCCTGGTGTGTGATCTCAGAGTGGGAACGTGATCCCTCTCCAGGGCCAGGTGTGTGATCCCGGAGTGGGAACGTGATTCCTTTCCACAGCCAGGTGTGTGATCTCAGAGTGGGAATGTGATCTCTCTCCAGGGCCAGGTGTGTGATCTCGGAGTGAGAATGTCATCCCTGTCCAGGGCCAGGTGTGTGATCTCAGAGTGGGAACCTGATCCCTCTCCAGGGCCAGGTGTGTGATCCCGGAGTGGGAAAGTGATTCCTTTCCGGGGCCAGGTGTATGATCTCAGATTGGGAAAGTGATCCCTCTACAGGGCCAGGTGTGTGATCTCAGATTGGGAATGTGATTCCTCATCAGGGCCAGGTGTGTGATCTCAGATTGGGAACGTGATCCCTGTCCAGGTCCAGCTGTGTGATCTCAGAGTGGGAACGTGATCCCGCTCCTGGGCCAGGTGTTTGATCCCGGAGTGTGAATGTGATCCCTCTTCTGGGCCAGGTGTGTGATCTCAGAGTGGGAATCTGATTCCTCACCTGTGCCAGGTGTGAGCTTCTGGAATGGGAATGTGATCCCTCTCTAGGGTCACTTCTGTCATCCCGGAGTGGGAACGTGATCCCTCTCCAGGGCCAGGAGTGTGATCTCAGGTTGGGAACGTGATTATTCTCCAGGGCCAGGTCTTTGATCCGTGAGTGGGAACATGATTCCTCTCCAGAGCCAGCTGTATGATCCCGGAGTGGGAATGTGATCCCTGTCCTGGGCCAGGTGTGTGACCTCAGAGTGGGAATGTGATTCCTCTGCAGGGCTTGGTGTGTGATTCCGGAATGGGAACGTTATTCCTCTTCAGGGCCAGATGTCTCATCTCAGAGTGGGAACGTGATTCCTCTCCAGGGCCAGATGTGTGATCCCGGAGTGGGAACATGATTCCTTTCCCGGGCCAGGTATATGATCTCAGAGTGGAAATGTGATCCCTCTCCAGGGCCAGGTGTGTGATGTCGGTGTGGGAATGTGATCCCTGTCCAGGGCCAGGTGTGTGATCTCAGAGTGGGAAAGTGATCCCTGTCCTGGGCCAGGTGTATGATCCCGGAGTGGGAAAGTGATTCCTTTCCGGGGGCAGGTGTATGATCTCAGAGTGGGAATGTGATTCCTCTCCAGGGCCAGGTGTGTGATCCCGGAGTGGGCACGTAATCCCTCTACAGGGCCAGGTGTATGATGTCAGATTCGGAACATGATCCCTGTCCAGGTCCAGCTGTGTGATGTCAGCATGGGAATGTGGATCCTTGCCAGGTCTAGGTATGTGATCTCAGAGCTGGAAAGTGATTCCTCACCACGGCCAAGTGTGTGATACCGTAATGTGAATGAGTTTGCTCTTCTGGGCCCGGTGTGTGATCCCAGAGTGGGAATGTGATTCCTCTCCAGGGCTTGGTGTGTGATCTCAGAGTGGGAACCTGATCCCTCTCCAGGGCCAGGTGTGTGATCCCGGAGTGGGAAAGTGATTCCTTTCCGGGGCCAGGTGTATGATCTCAGAGTGGGAATGTGATCCCTCTCCAAGGCCAGTTGTGTGATCTTCGAGTGGGAATGTGATTCCTCTGCAGGGCTTGGTGTGTGATTCCGGAATGGGAACGTGATTCCTCTTCTGGGCCAGGTGTGTGATCTCAGAGAGGGAACATGATTCCTCTCCAGTGCCAGGGGTGTGATGTCAGAGTGGGAATGTGATCCCTCTCCAGGGTCAGGTGTGTGATCCCGGAGTGGGAACGTGATTCCTTTCCCGGGCCAGGTGTATGATCTCAGAGTGGAAATGTGATCCCTCTCCAGGGCCAGGTGTGTGATCTCGGAGTGGGAATGTGATCCCTGTCCAGGGCCAGGTGTATGATCTCAGAGTGGAACTGTGATCCCTCTCCAGGGCCAGGTGTGTGATCCCGGAGTGGGCACGTAATCCCTCTACAGGGCCAGGTGTATGATGTCAGATTGGGAACGTGATCCCTGTCCAGGTCCAGCTGTGTGATGTCAGCATGGGAATGTGGACCCTGGCCAGGTCTAGTTGTGTGATCTCAGAGTTGGAAAGTGATTCCTCACCACTGCCAAGTGTGTGATCCCGTAATGTGAAAGAGATTGCTCTTCTGGGCCCGGTGTATGATCACAGAGTGGGAACGTAATACCTCTCCGGGGCAGGTGTATGATCCCAGAGTGGGAATGTGATTCCTCTCCAGGGCCTGCAGTGTGGTCTCAGAGTGGGAACATGATCCCTCTCCAGGGCCAAGTGTGTGATCCCAGAGTGGGAATGTGATTCCTCTCCAGGGCCCTCTGCGTGATCTGAGAGTGGGAACGTGATCCCTCTCCAGGGCCAGGTGTGTGATCCCGGAGTGGGAATGTGATCCCTCTCCAGGGCAAGGTGTGTGATCCCGGAGTGGGAACGTGATTCTTTTCCAGGGCCAGCTGTGTGATCTGAGAGTGGGAACGTGATCCCTCTCCAGGGCCAGGTGTGTGATCTCGGAGTGGGAATGTGATCCCTGTCCAGGGCCAGGTGTGTGATCTCAGAGTGGGAACCTGATCCCTCTCCAGGGCCAGGTGTGTGATCCCGGAGTGGGAAAGTGATTCCTTTCCGGGGCCAGGTGTATGATCTCAGAGTGGGAATGTGATCCCTCTCCAAGGCCAGTTGTGTGATCTTCGAGTGAGAACGTGATTCCTCTCCAAGGCCAGTTGTGTGATCTTCGAGTGAGAACGTGATTCCTCTCCAGGGCCAGGTGTGTGATCCCGGAGTGGGCACGTAATCCCCCCACAGGGCCAGGTGTATGATGTCAGATTGGGAACGTGATCCCTGTCCAGGTCCAGCTGTGTGATCTCAGCGTGGGAATGTGGACCCTGGCCAGGTCTAGGTGTGTGATCTCAGAGTTGGAAAGTGATTCCTCACCACTGCCAAGTGTGTGATCCCGTAATGTGAAAGAGATTGCTCCTCTGGGCCCGGTGTATGATCACAGAGTGGGAACGTAATACCTCTCCGGGGCAAGTGTATGATCCCAGAGTGGGAATGTGATACCTCTCCAGGGCCTGGTGTGTGATCTCAGAGTGGGAACGTGATCCCTCTCCAGGGCCAGGTGTGTGATCCCGGAGTGGGAACGTGATTCCTTTCCACAGCCAGGTGTGTGATCTCAGAGTGGGAATGTGATCTCTCTCCAGGGCCAGGTGTGTGATCTCGGAGTGAGAATGTCATCCCTGTCCAGGGCCAGGTGTGTGATCTCAGAGTGGGAACCTGATCCCTCTCCAGGGCCAGGTGTGTGATCCCGGAGTGGGAAAGTGATTCCTTTCCGGGGCCAGGTGTATGATCTCAGATTGGGAAAGTGATCCCTCTACAGGGCCAGGTGTGTGATCTCAGATTGGGAATGTGATTCCTCATCAGGGCCAGGTGTGTGATCTCAGATTGGGAACGTGATCCCTGTCCAGGTCCAGCTGTGTGATCTCAGAGTGGGAACGTGATCCCGCTCCTGGGCCAGGTGTTTGATCCCGGAGTGTGAATGTGATCCCTCTTCTGGGCCAGGTGTGTGATCTCAGAGTGGGAATCTGATTCCTCACCTGTGCCAGGTGTGAGCTTCTGGAATGGGAATGTGATCCCTCTCTAGGGTCACTTCTGTCATCCCGGAGTGGGAACGTGATCCCTCTCCAGGGCCAGGAGTGTGATCTCAGGTTGGGAACGTGATTATTCTCCAGGGCCAGGTCTTTGATCCGTGAGTGGGAACATGATTCCTCTCCAGAGCCAGCTGTATGATCCCGGAGTGGGAATGTGATCCCTGTCCTGGGCCAGGTGTGTGACCTCAGAGTGGGAATGTGATTCCTCTGCAGGGCTTGGTGTGTGATTCCGGAATGGGAACGTTATTCCTCTTCAGGGCCAGATGTCTCATCTCAGAGTGGGAACGTGATTCCTCTCCAGGGCCAGATGTGTGATCCCGGAGTGGGAACATGATTCCTTTCCCGGGCCAGGTATATGATCTCAGAGTGGAAATGTGATCCCTCTCCAGGGCCAGGTGTGTGATGTCGGTGTGGGAATGTGATCCCTGTCCAGGGCCAGGTGTGTGATCTCAGAGTGGGAAAGTGATCCCTGTCCTGGGCCAGGTGTATGATCCCGGAGTGGGAAAGTGATTCCTTTCCGGGGGCAGGTGTATGATCTCAGAGTGGGAATGTGATTCCTCTCCAGGGCCAGGTGTGTGATCCCGGAGTGGGCACGTAATCCCTCTACAGGGCCAGGTGTATGATGTCAGATTCGGAACATGATCCCTGTCCAGGTCCAGCTGTGTGATGTCAGCATGGGAATGTGGATCCTTGCCAGGTCTAGGTATGTGATCTCAGAGCTGGAAAGTGATTCCTCACCACGGCCAAGTGTGTGATACCGTAATGTGAATGAGTTTGCTCTTCTGGGCCCGGTGTGTGATCCCAGAGTGGGAATGTGATTCCTCTCCAGGGCTTGGTGTGTGATCTCAGAGTGGGAACCTGATCCCTCTCCAGGGCCAGGTGTGTGATCCCGGAGTGGGAAAGTGATTCCTTTCCGGGGCCAGGTGTATGATCTCAGAGTGGGAATGTGATCCCTCTCCAAGGCCAGTTGTGTGATCTTCGAGTGGGAATGTGATTCCTCTGCAGGGCTTGGTGTGTGATTCCGGAATGGGAACGTGATTCCTCTTCTGGGCCAGGTGTGTGATCTCAGAGAGGGAACGTGATTCCTCTCCAGTGCCAGGGGTGTGATGTCAGAGTGGGAATGTGAGCCCTCTCCAGGGTCAGGTGTGTGATCCCGGAGTGGGAACGTGATTCCTTTCCCGGGCCAGGTGTATGATCTCAGAGTGGAAATGTGATCCCTCTCCAGGGCCAGGTGTGTGATCTCGGAGTGGGAATGTGATCCCTGTCCAGGGCCAGGTGTATGATCTCAGAGTGGAACTGTGATCCCTCTCCAGGGCCAGGTGTGTGATCCCGGAGTGGGCACGTAAACCCTCTACAGGGCCAGGTGTATGATGTCAGATTCGGAACGTGATCCCTGTCCAGGTCCAGCTGTGTGATGTCAGCGTGGGAATGTGGACCCTGGCCAGGTCTAGGTGTGTGATCTCAGAGTTGGGAATTGATTCCTCACCACGGCCAAGTGTGTGATCCCGTAATGTGAAAGAGATTGCTCTTCTGGGCCCGGTGTATGATCACAGAGTGGGAACGTAATACCTCTCCGGGGCAGGTGTATGATCCCAGAGTGGGAATGTGATTCCTCTCCAGGGCCTGCAGTGTGGTCTCAGAGTGGGAACATGATCCCTCTCCAGGGCCAAGTGTGTGATCCCAGAGTGGGAATGTGATTCCTCTCCAGGGCCCTCTGCGTGATCTGAGAGTGGGAACGTGATCCCTCTCCAGGGCCAGGTGTGTGATCCCGGAGTGGGAATGTGATCCCTCTCCAGGGCAAGGTGTGTGATCCCGGAGTGGGAACGTGATTCTTTTCCAGGGCCAGCTGTGTGATCTGAGAGTGGGAACGTGATCCCTCTCCACGGCCAGGTGTGTGATCCCGGAGTGGGAATGTGATCCCTCTCCAGGGCCAGGTGTGTGATCCCGGAGTGGGAATGTGATCCCTCTCCAGGGCAAGGTGTGTGATCCCGGAGTGGGAACGTGATTCTTTTCCAGGGCCAGGTGTGTGATCTCAGACTGGGAATGTGTTTCCTCTCCAGGGCCATGTGTGTGATCTCAGATTGGGAATGTGATCCCTCTCCAGGGCCAGGTGTGTGATCTCGGAGTGGAAATGTGATCCCTCTCCAGGGCTTGGTGTGTGATTCCGGAATGGGAACGTTATTCCTCTTCAGGGCCAGATGTCTCATCTCAGAGTGGGAACGTGATTCCTCTCCAGGGCCAGATGTGTGATCCCGGAGTGGGAACATGATTCCTTTCCCGGGCCAGGTATATGATCTCAGAGTGGAAATGTGATCCCTCTCCAGGGCCAGGTGTGTGATGTCGGTGTGGGAATGTGATCCCTGTCCAGGGCCAGGTGTGTGATCTCAGAGTGGGAAAGTGATCCCTGTCCTGGGCCAGGTGTATGATCCCGGAGTGGGAAAGTGATTCCTTTCCGGGGGCAGGTGTATGATCTCAGAGTGGGAATGTGATTCCTCTCCAGGGCCAGGTGTGTGATCCCGGAGTGGGCACGTAATCCCTCTACAGGGCCAGGTGTATGATGTCAGATTCGGAACATGATCCCTGTCCAGGTCCAGCTGTGTGATCTCAGCGTGGGAATGTGGACCCTGGCCAGGTCTAGGTGTGTGATCTCAGAGTTGGAAAGTGATTCCTCACCACTGCCAAGTGTGTGATCCCGTAATGTGAAAGAGATTGCTCCTCTGGGCCCGGTGTATGATCACAGAGTGGGAACGTAATACCTCTCCGGGGCAAGTGTATGATCCCAGAGTGGGAATGTGATTCCTCTCCAGGGCCTGGTGTGTGATCTCAGAGTGGGAACGTGATCCCTCTCCAGGGCCAGGTGTATGATCCCAGAGTGGGAAAGTGATTCCTTTCCGGGGCCAGGTGTATGATCTCAGAGTGGGAATGTGATCCCTCTCCAAGGCCAGTTGTGTGATCTTCGAGTGGGAATGTGATTCCTCTCCAGGGCCTGCTGCGTGATCCCAGAGTGGGAACGTGATCCCTCTCCAGGGCCAGCTGTGTGATCTCAGACTGGGAATTTGTTTCCTCTCCAGGGCCATGTGTGTGATCTCAGAGTGGGAATGTGATCCCTGTCCAGGGCCAGGTGTGTGATCTCAGAGTGGGAATGAGATCCCTGTCCAGGGCCAGGTGTGTGATCTCAGAGTGGGAACCTGATCCCTCTCCAGGGCCAGGTGTGTGATCCCGGAGTGGGAAAGTGATTCCTTTCCGGGGCCAGGTGTATGATCTCAGAGTGGGAATGTGATCCCTCTCCAAGGCCAGTTGTGTGATCTTCGAGTGGGAATGTGATTCCTCTGCAGGGCTTGGTGTGTGATTCCGGAATGGGAACTTGATTCCTCTTCTGGGCCAGGTGTGTGATCTCAGAGAGGGAACGTGATTCCTCTCCAGTGCCAGGGGTGTGATGTCAGAGTGGGAATGTGATCCCTCTCCAGGGCCAGGAGTGTGATCTCAAGTTGGGAACGTGATTATTCTCCAGGGCCAGGTCTTTGATCCGTGAGTGGGAACATGATTCCTCTCCAGAGCCAGTTGTATGATCCCGGAGTGGGAATGTGATCCCTGTCCTGGGCCAGGTGTGTGACCTCAGAGTGGGAATGTGATTCCTCTGCAGGGCTTGGTGTGTGATTCCGGAATGGGAACGTTATTCCTCTTCAGGGCCAGATGTCTCATCTCAGAGTGGGAACGTGATTCCTCTCCAGGGCCAGATGTGTGATCCCGGAGTGGGAACATGATTCCTTTCCCGGGCCAGGTATATGATCTCAGAGTGGAAATGTGATCCCTCTCCAGGGCCAGGTGTGTGATGTCGGTGTGGGAATGTGATCCCTGTCCAGGGCCAGGTGTGTGATCTCAGAGTGGGAAAGTGATCCCTGTCCTGGGCCAGGTGTATGATCCCGGAGTGGGAAAGTGATTCCTTTCCGGGGGCAGGTGTATGATCTCAGAGTGGGAATGTGATTCCTCTCCAGGGCCAGGTGTGTGATCCCGGAGTGGGCACGTAATCCCTCTAAAGGGCCAGGTGTATGATGTCAGATTCGGAACATGATCCCTGTCCAGGTCCAGCTGTGTGATGTCAGCATGGGAATGTGGACCCTGGTCAGGTCTAGTTGTGTGATCTCAGAGTTGGAAAGTGATTCCTCACCACTGCCAAGTGTGTGATCCCGTAATGTGAAAGAGATTGCTCTTCTGGGCCCGGTGTATGATAACAGAGTGGGAACGTAATTCCTCTCCGGGGCCAGGTGTATGATCCCAGAGTGGGAATGTGATTCCTCTCCAGGGCCTGCTGTGTGGTCTCAGAGTGGGAACATGATTCCTCTCCAGGGCCAGGTGTGTGATCCCGGAGTGGGAACATGATTCCTTTCCCGGGCCAGGTGTATGATCTCAGCGTGGAAATGTGATCTCTCTCCAGGGCCAGGTGTGTGATCTCGGAGTGAGAATGTCATCCCTGTCCAGGGCCAGGTGTGTGATCTCAGAGTGGGAACCTGATCCCTCTCCAGGGCCAGGTGTGTGATCCCGGAGTGGGAAAGTGATTCCTTTCCGGGGCCAGGTGTATGATCTCAGATTGGGAAAGTGATCCCTCTACAGGGCCAGGTGTGTGATCTCAGATTGGGAATGTGATTCCTCATCAGGGCCAGGTGTGTGATCCCGGAGTGGGAACGTGATCCCTCTCCAGAGCCAGCTGTATGATCCCGGAGTGGGAACGTGATCCCTCTCCAGGGCCAGGTGTGTGATCCCGGAGTGGGAATATGATTCCTCATCAGGGCCAGGTGTGTGATCTCAGATTGGGAACGTGATCCCTGTCCAGGTCCAGCTGTGTGATCTCAGAGAGGGAACGTGATCCCGCTCCTGGGCCAGGTGTTTGATCCCGGAGTGTGAATGTGATCCCTCTTCTGGGCCAGGTGTGTGATCTCAGAGTGGGAACCTGATTCCTCACCTGTGCCAGGTGTGAGCTTCCGGAATGGGAATGTGATCCCTCTCGAGGGTCACTTCTGTCATCCCGGAGTGGGAACGTGATCCCTCTCCAGGGCCAGGAGTGTGATCTCAGGTTGGGAACGTGATTATTCTCCAGGGCCAGGTCTTTGATCCGTGAGTGGGAACATGATTCCTCTCCAGAGCCAGCTGTATGATCCCGGAGTGGGAATGTGATCCCTGTCCTGGGCCAGGTGTGTGACCTCAGAGTGGGAATGTGATTCCTCTGCAGGGCTTGGTGTGTGATTCCGGAATGGGAACGTTATTCCTCTTCAGGGCCAGATGTCTCATCTCAGAGTGGGAACGTGATTCCTCTCCAGGGCCAGATGTGTGATCCCGGAGTGGGAACATGATTCCTTTCCCGGGCCAGGTATATGATCTCAGAGTGGAAATGTGATCCCTCTCCAGGGCCAGGTGTGTGATGTCGGTGTGGGAATGTGATCCCTGTCCAGGGCCAGGTGTGTGATCTCAGAGTGGGAAAGTGATCCCTGTCCTGGGCCAGGTGTATGATCCCGGAGTGGGAAAGTGATTCCTTTCCGGGGGCAGGTGTATGATCTCAGAGTGGGAATGTGATTCCTCTCCAGGGCCAGGTGTGTGATCCCGGAGTGGGCACGTAATCCCTCTACAGGGCCAGGTGTATGATGTCAGATTCGGAACATGATCCCTGTCCAGGTCCAGCTGTGTGATGTCAGCATGGGAATGTGGACCCTGGTCAGGTCTAGTTGTGTGATCTCAGAGTTGGAAAGTGATTCCTCACCACGACCAAGTGTGTGATCCCGTAATGTGAAAGAGATTGCTCTTCTGGGCCCGGTGTATGATCACAGAGTGGGAACGTAATTCCTCTCCGGGGCAGGTGTATGATCCCAGAGTGGGAATGTGATTCCTCTCCAGGGCCTGCTGCGTGATCTGAGAGTGGGAATGTGATCCCTCTCCAGGGCCAGGTGTGTGATCCCGGAGTGGGAAAGTGATTCCTTTCCACAGCCAAGTGTGTGATCTCAGACTGGGAATGTTATCCCTGTCCATGGTCAGGTGTGTGATCTTCGAGTGGGAATGTGATTCCTCTACAGGGCTTGGTGTGTGATCCCGGAATGGAAACGTGATTCCTCTTCTGGGCCAGGTGTCTGATCTCAGAGTGGGAACATGATTCCACTCCAGGGCGAGATGTGTGATTCCGGAGTGGGAACGTGATTCCTTTCCCGGGCCAAGTGTATAATCTCAGAGTGGGAACATGATTCCTTTCCCGGGCCAGGTGTGTGACCTCAGAGTGGAAATGTGATCCCTCTCCAGGGCCAGTTGTGTGATCTTGGAGTGGGAATGTGATCCCTGTCCAGGGCCAGGTGTGTGATCTCAGATTGGGAATGTGATCCCTCTTCAGGGCCAGGAGTGTGATCTCAGGTTGGGAACGTGATTACTCTCCAGGGCCAGGTCTTTGATCCGTGAGTTGGAACATGATTCCTCTCCAGAGCCAGCTGTATGATCCCGGAGTGGGAATGTGATCCCTGTCCTGGGCCAGGCGTGTGACCTCAGAGTGGGAATGTGATTCCTCTCCAGAGCCAGATGTGTAATCTCAGAGTGGGAATGTGATTCCTCTCCAGGGCCAGGTGTGTGATCCTGGAGTGGGAACGTGATTCCTCTCCGGGCTCAGGTGTGTGATCTGAGAGTGGGAATGTGATTCTTCCGCAGGGCCAGGTGTGTGATCTCAAATTGGGAACGTGATTCTTCCGCAGGGCCAGTTGTGTGATCCCGGAGTGGGCACGTAATCCCTCTACAGGGCCAGGTGTGTGATGTCAGATTCGGAACGTGATCCCTGTCCAGGTCCAGCTGTGTGATGTCAGCGTGGGAATGTGGACCCTGGCCAGGTCTAGGTGTGTGATCTCAGAGTTGGGAATTGATTCCTCACCACGGCCAAGTGTGTGATCCCGTAATGTGAAAGAGATTGCTCTTCTGGGCCCGGTGTATGATCACAGAGTGGGAACGTAATACCTCTCCGGGGCCAGGTGTATGATCCCAGAGTGGGAATGTGTTTCCTCTCCAGGGCCTGCTGTGTGATATCAGAGTGGGAACGTGATCCCTCTCCAGGGCCAGGCGTGATCCCGGAATGGGAACGTGATTCCTCTCCAGGGCCAGGTGTATGATCTCAGATAGGGAACGTGATTCCTGTCCAGGACGAGGTGTGTAATCCCGGAATGGGAACATGATCCCTCTCCTGGGTCAGGTGTGTGATCTCAGATTGGGATCGTGATTCTTCCGCAGGGCCATGTGTGTGATCCCGGAGTGGGAATGTGATCCCACTCCAGGGCCGGGTTTGTGATCCTGGAGTGGGAACGTGATTCCACTCCAGGGCCGGGTTTGTGATCCCAGAGTGGGAATGTGATCCCTCTCCACGACCAGGTGTGTGATCTCAGAGTCGGAATGTGATCCCGCTCCAGGGCCAGGTGTGTGATCCCGGAATGGGAACGTGATTCCTCTCCAGAGCCGGCTGTGCGATCTCAAGGTGGGAATGTTATCCCTGTACATGTTCAGGTGTGTGATCTCAGATTGGGAACGTGATTCCTCTCCAGGGCCAGGTGTGTGATCTCAGAGTGGGAATGTGATCCCTTTCCACAGCCAGTTGTGTGATCTCAGAGTGGGAACGTGATTCCTTTCCACAGCCAGGTGTGTGATCTCAGAGTGGGAACGTGATTCCTTTCCACAGCCAGGTGTGTGATCTCAGAGTGGAAATGTTATCCCTGTCCATGGTCAGGTGTGTGATCTTCGAGTGGGAACGTGATTCCTCTACAGGGCTTGGTGTGTGATCCCGGAATGGAAACGTGATTCCTCTTCTGGGCCAGGTGTCTGATCTCAGAGTGGGAACATGATTCCTCTCCAGGGCGAGGTGTGTGATCCCGGAGTGGGAACGTGATTCCTTTCCCGGGCCAGGTGTATGATCTCAGAGTGGAAATCTGATCCCTCTCCAGGGCCAAGTGTGTGATCTCAGAGTGGGAATGTGATCCCTGTCCTGGGCCAGGTGTGTGACATCAGAGTGAGAATGTGATTCCTGTCCAGTGCCAGGTGTGTGATCCCGGAATGGGAACGTGATTCCTCTCCAGGGCCAGGTGTATGATCTCAGATAGGGAACGTGATTCCTGTCCAGGACGAGGTGTGTAATCCCGGAATGGGAACATGATCCCTCTCCTGGGTCAGGTGTGTGATCTCAGATTGGGATCGTGATTCTTCCGCAGGGCCATGTGTGTGATCCCGGAGTGGGAATGTGATCCCACTCCAGGGCCGGGTTTGTGATCCTGGAGTGGGAACGTGATTCCACTCCAGGGCCAGGTGTGTGATCTCAGATTGGGAATGTGATTCCTCTCCAGGGCCAGGTGTGTGATCTCAGAGTGGGAATGTGATCCCTCTTCTGGGCCAGGTGTATGATCCCGGAATGGGAACGTGATTCCTCACCTGTGCCAGGTGTGAGCTCCCGGAATGGGAATGTGGTCCCTCTCGAGGGTCACTTCTGTCATCCCGGAGTGGGAACGTGATCCCTCTCCAGGGCCAGGAGTGTGATCTCAGGTTGGGAACGTGATTACTCTCCAGGGCCAGGTCTTTGATCCGTGAGTGGGAACATGATTCCTCTCCAGACCCAGCTGTATGATCCCGGAGTGGGAATGTGATCCCTCTCCAGGGCCAGGTGTGTGATCCTGGAGTGGGCACGTAATCCCCCTACAGGGCCAGGTGTATGATGTCAGATTGGGAACGTGATCCCTGTCCAGGTCCAGCTGTGTGATCTCAGCGTGGAATGTGGACCCTGGCCAGGTCTAGGTGTGTGATCCCGGAGTGGGAAAGTGATTCCTTTCCACAGCCAGGTGTGTGATCTCAGACTGGGAATGATATCCCTGTCCAGGGCCATGTGTGTGATCTCAGAGTGGGAATGTGATTCCTTTCCAGGGCCAGGTGTGTGATCCCGGAGTGGGCACGTAATCCCTCTACAGGGCCAGATGTATGATGTCAGATTCGGAACGTGATCCCTGTCCAGGTCCAGCTGTGTGATGTCAGCGTGGGAATGTGGACCCTGGCCAGGTCTAGTTGTGTGATCTCAGAGTTGGAAAGTGATTCCTCAGCACTGCCAAGTGTGTGATCCCGTAATGTGAAAGAGATTCCTCTTCTGGGCCCGGTGTATGATCACAGAGTGGGAACGTAATACCTCTCCGGGGCAAGTGTATGATCCCAGAGTGGGAATGTGATTCCTCTCCAGGGCCTGCTGCATGATCTGAGAGTGGGAACGTGATCCCTCTCCAGGGCCAGGTGTGTGATCCCGGAGTGGGAATGTGATCCCGCTCCAGGGCCAGGTGTGTGATCCCGGAGTGGGAATGTGTTTCCTCTCCAGGGCCATGTGTGTGATCTCAGATTGGGAATGTTATCCCTGTCCAGGGCCAGGTTTGTGATCTTCGAGTGGGAATGTGATTCCTCTGCAGGGCTTGGTGTGTGATTCCGGAATGGGAACGTTATTCCTCTTAAGGGCCAGGTGTCTCATCTCAGATTGGGAACGTGATCCCTCTACAGGGCCAGGTGTGTGATCTCAGATTGGGAATGTGATTCCTCATCAGGGCCAGGTGTGTGATCTCAGATTGGGAACGTGATCCCTGTCCAGGTCCAGCTGTGTGATCTCAGAGTTGGAACGTGATCCCGCTCCTGGGCCAGGTGTGTGATCCCGGAGTGTGAATGTGATCCCTCTTCTGGGCCAGGTGTGTGATCTCAGAGTGGGAACCTGATCCCTCTCCAGGGCCAGGTGTGAGCTTCCGGAATGGGAATGTGATCCCTCTCCAGGTCCAGCTGTGTGATCTCAGAGTGGGAACGTGATCCCTCTTCTGGGCCAGCTGTATTATCCCGGAGTGGGAATGTGATCCCTCTCCAGGGCCAGGTGTGTGATCCCGGAGTGGGCACGTAATCCCTCTACAGGGCCAGGTGTCTGATCTCAGAGTGGGAACATGATTCCTCTCCAGGGCGAGGTGTGTGATCCCGGAGTGGGAACGTGATTCCTTTCCCGGGCCAGGTGTATGATCCCAGAGTGGGAATGTGATCCCTCTCCAGGGCCAGGTGTGTGACCTCAGAGTGGGAACATGATTCCTCTCCAGGGCCAGGTGTGTGATCTCAGAGTGGGAACATGATTCCTTTCCTGGGCCAGGTGTGTGATCTCAGAGTGGAAATGTGATCCCTGTCCAGGGCCAGCTGTGTGATCTCAGAGTGGGAATGTGGATCCTGGCCAGGTCTAGGTGTGTGATCTCAGAGCTGGAAAGTGATTCCTCACCACGGCCAAGTGTGTGATACTGTAATGCGAATGAGTTTGCTCTTCTGGGCCCGGTGTGTGATCCCAGAGTGGGAATGTGATTCCTCTCCAGGGCTTGGTGTGTGATCTTCGAGTGGGAACGTGATTCCTCTACAGGGCTTGGTGTGTGATCCCGGAATGGAAACGTGATTCCTCTTCTGGGCCAGGTGTCTGATCTCAGAGTGGGAACGTGATCCCTCTCCAGGGCGAGGTGTGTGATCTCAGAGTGGGAACATGATCCCTCTCCAGGGCCAGGTGTGTGATTCCCGAGTTGAATGTGATCCCTCTCCAGGGCCAGTTGTCTGATTTCTGAGTGGGAATGTGATCCCTCTCCAGGGCCAGGTGTATGATCTCATATAGGGAATGTGATTCCTGTCCAGGGCGAGGTGCGTGACCTCAGAGTGAGAATGTGATCCCTGTCCAGTGCCAGGTGTGTGATCCCGGAATGGGAACGTGATTCCTCTCCAGGGCCAGGTGTCTCATCTCAGATTGGGAACGTGATCCCTCTACAGGGCCAGGAGTGTGATCTCAGATTGGGAATGTGATTCCTCATCAGGGCCAGGTGTGTGATCTCAGATTGGGAACGTGATCCCTGTCCAGGTCCAGCTGTGTGATCTCAGAGTGGGAACGTGATCCCGCTCCTGGGCCAGGTGTGTGATCCCGGAGTGTGAATGTGATCCCTCTTCTGGGCCAGGTGTGTGATCCCGGAGTGTGAATGTGATCCCTCTTCTGGGCCAGGTGTGTGATCCCGGAGTGTGAATGTGATCCCTCTTCTGGGCCAGGTGTGTGATCTCAGAGTGGGAACCTGATTCCACACCTGTGCCAGGTGTGAGCTTCCGGAATGGGAATGTGATCCCTCTCGAGGGTCACTTCTGTCATCCCGGAGTGGGAACGTGATCCCTCTGCAGGGCTAGGAGTGTGATCTCAGGTTGGGAACGTGATTACTCTCCAGGGCCAGGTCTTTGATCCGTGAGTAGGAACATGATTCCTCTCCAGAGCCAGCTGTATGATCCCGGAGTGGGAATGTGATCCCTCTCCAGGGCCAGGTGTGTGATCCCGGAGTGGGCACGTAATCCCTCTACAGGGCCAGGTGTCTGATCTCAGAGTGGGAACATGATTCCTCTCCAGGGCGAGGTGTGTGATCCCGGAGTGGGAACGTGATTCCTTTCCCGGGCCAGGTGTATGATCCCAGAGTGGGAATGTGATCCCTCTCCAGGGCCAGGTGTGTGACCTCAGAGTGGGAACATGATTCCTCTCCAGGGCCAGGTGTGTGATCTCAGAGTGGGAACATGATTCCTTTCCTGGGCCAGGTGTGTGATCTCAGAGTGGAAATGTGATCCCTGTCCAGGGCCAGCTGTGTGATCTCAGAGTGGGAATGTGGATCCTGGCCAGGTCTAGGTGTGTGATCTCAGAGCTGGAAAGTGATTCCTCACCACGGCCAAGTGTGTGATACCGTAATGCGAATGAGTTTGCTCTTCTGGGCCCGGTGTGTGATCCCAGAGTGGGAATGTGATTCCTCTCCAGGGCTTGGTGTGTGATCTTCGAGTGGGAACGTGATTCCTCTACAGGGCTTGGTGTGTGATCCCGGAATGGAAACGTGATTCCTCTTCTGGGCCAGGTGTCTGATCTCAGAGTGGGAACGTGATCCCTCTCCAGGGCGAGGTGTGTGATCTCAGAGTGGGAACATGATCCCTCTCCAGGGCCAGGTGTGTGATTCCCGAGTTGAATGTGATCCCTCTCCAGGGCCAGTTGTCTGATTTCTGAGTGGGAATGTGATCCCTCTCCAGGGCCAGGTGTATGATCTCATATAGGGAATGTGATTCCTGTCCAGGGCGAGGTGCGTGACCTCAGAGTGAGAATGTGATCCCTGTCCAGTGCCAGGTGTGTGATCCCGGAATGGGAACGTGATTCCTCTCCAGGGCCAGGTGTCTCATCTCAGATTGGGAACGTGATCCCTCTACAGGGCCAGGAGTGTGATCTCAGATTGGGAATGTGATTCCTCATCAGGGCCAGGTGTGTGATCTCAGATTGGGAACGTGATCCCTGTCCAGGTCCAGCTGTGTGATCTCAGAGTGGGAACGTGATCCCGCTCCTGGGCCAGGTGTGTGATCCCGGAGTGTGAATGTGATCCCTCTTCTGGGCCAGGTGTGTGATCCCGGAGTGTGAATGTGATCCCTCTTCTGGGCCAGGTGTGTGATCCCGGAGTGTGAATGTGATCCCTCTTCTGGGCCAGGTGTGTGATCTCAGAGTGGGAACCTGATTCCACACCTGTGCCAGGTGTGAGCTTCCGGAATGGGAATGTGATCCCTCTCGAGGGTCACTTCTGTCATCCCGGAGTGGGAACGTGATCCCTCTGCAGGGCTAGGAGTGTGATCTCAGGTTGGGAACGTGATTACTCTCCAGGGCCAGGTCTTTGATCCGTGAGTAGGAACATGATTCCTCTCCAGAGCCAGCTGTATGATCCCGGAGTGGGAATGTGATCCCTCTCCAGGGCCAGGTGTGTGATCCCGGAGTGGGCACGTAATCCCTCTACAGGGCCAGGTGTCTGATCTCAGAGTGGGAACATGATTCCTCTCCAGGGCGAGGTGTGTGATCCCGGAGTGGGAACGTGATTCCTTTCCCGGGCCAGGTGTGTGATCCCGGAGTGGGAAAATGATTCCTTTCCGGGGCCAGGTGTATGATCTCAGAGTGGGAATGTGATCCCTCTCCAAGGCCAGTTGTGTGATCTTCGAGTGAGAACGTGATTCCTCTCCAAGGCCAGTTGTGTGATCTTCGAGTGAGAACGTGATTCCTCTCCAGGGCCAGGTGTGTGATCCCGGAGTGGGCACGTAATCCCCCCACAGGGCCAGGTGTATGATGTCAGATTGGGAACGTGATCCCTGTCCAGGTCCAGCTGTGTGATCTCAGCGTGGGAATGTGGACCCTGGCCAGGTCTAGGTGTGTGATCTCAGAGTTGGAAAGTGATTCCTCACCACTGCCAAGTGTGTGATCCCGTAATGTGAAAGAGATTGCTCTTCTGGGCCCGGTGTATGATCACAGAGTGGGAACGTAATACCTCTCCGGGGCAAGTGTATGATCCCAGAGTGGGAATGTGATACCTCTCCAGGGCCTGGTGTGTGATCTCAGAGTGGGAACGTGATCCCTCTCCAGGGCCAGGTGTGTGATCCCGGAGTGGGAACGTGATTCCTTTCCACAGCCAGGTGTGTGATCTCAGAGTGGGAATGTGATCTCTCTCCAGGGCCAGGTGTGTGATCTCGGAGTGAGAATGTCATCCCTGTCCAGGGCCAGGTGTGTGATCTCAGAGTGGGAACCTGATCCCTCTCCAGGGCCAGGTGTGTGATCCCGGAGTGGGAAAGTGATTCCTTTCCGGGGCCAGGTGTATGATTTCAGATTGGGAAAGTGATCCCTCTACAGGGCCAGGTGTGTGATCTCAGATTGGGAATGTGATTCCTCATCAGGGCCAGGTGTGTGATCTCAGATTGGGAACGTGATCCCTGTCCAGGTCCAGCTATGTGATCTCAGAGTGGGAACGTGATCCCGCTCCTGGGCCAGGTGTTTGATCCCGGAGTGTGAATGTGATCCCTCTTCTGGGCCAGGTGTGTGATCTCAGAGTGGGAATCTGATTCCTCACCTGTGCCAGGTGTGAGCTTCTGGAATGGGAATGTGATCCCTCTCTAGGGTCACTTCTGTCATCCCGGAGTGGGAACGTGATCCCTCTCCAGGGCCAGGAGTGTGATCTCAGGTTGGGAACGTGATTATTCTCCAGGGCCAGGTCTTTGATCCGTGAGTGGGAACATGATTCCTCTCCAGAGCCAGCTGTATGATCCCGGAGTGGGAATGTGATCCCTGTCCTGGGCCAGGTGTGTGACCTCAGAGTGGGAATGTGATTCCTCTGCAGGGCTTGGTGTGTGATTCCGGAATGGGAACGTTATTCCTCTTCAGGGCCAGATGCCTCATCTCAGAGTGGGAACGTGATTCCTCTCCAGGGCCAGATGTGTGATCCCGGAGTGGGAACATGATTCCTTTCCCGGGCCAGGTATATGATCTCAGAGTGGAAATGTGATCCCTCTCCAGGGCCAGGTGTGTGATGTCGGTGTGGGAATGTGATCCCTGTCCAGGGCCAGGTGTGTGATCTCAGAGTGGGAAAGTGATCCCTGTCCTGGGCCAGGTGTATGATCCCGGAGTGGGAAAGTGATTCCTTTCCGGGGGCAGGTGTATGATCTCAGAGTGGGAATGTGATTCCTCTCCAGGGCCAGGTGTGTGATCCCGGAGTGGGCACGTAATCCCTCTACAGGGCCAGGTGTATGATGTCAGATTCGGAACATGATCCCTGTCCAGGTCCAGCTGTGTGATGTCAGCATGGGAATGTGGATCCTTGCCAGGTCTAGGTATGTGATCTCAGAGCTGGAAAGTGATTCCTCACCACGGCCAAGTGTGTGATACCGTAATGTGAATGAGTTTGCTCTTCTGGGCCCGGTGTGTGATCCCAGAGTGGGAATGTGATTCCTCTCCAGGGCTTGGTGTGTGATCTCAGAGTGGGAACCTGATCCCTCTCCAGGGCCAGGTGTGTGATCCCGGAGTGGGAAAGTGATTCCTTTCCGGGGCCAGGTGTATGATCTCAGAGTGGGAATGTGATCCCTCTCCAAGGCCAGTTGTGTGATCTTCGAGTGGGAATGTGATTCCTCTGCAGGGCTTGGTGTGTGATTCCGGAATGGGAACGTGATTCCTCTTCTGGGCCAGGTGTGTGATCTCAGAGAGGGAACGTGATTCCTCTCCAGTGCCAGGGGTGTGATGTCAGAGTGGGAATGTGATCCCTCTCCAGGGTCAGGTGTGTGATCCCGGAGTGGGAACGTGATTCCTTTCCCGGGCCAGGTGTATGATCTCAGAGTGGAAATGTGATCCCTCTCCAGGGCCAGGTGTGTGATCTCGGAGTGGGCACGTAATCCCTCTACAGGGCCAGGTGTATGATGTCAGATTCGGAACGTGATCCCTGTCCAGGTCCAGCTGTGTGATGTCAGCGTGGGAATGTGGACCCTGGCCAGGTCTAGTTGTGTGATCTCAGAGTTGGGAATTGATTCCTCACCACGGCCAAGTGTGTGATCCCGTAATGTGAAAGAGATTGCTCTTCTGGGCCCGGTGTATGATCACAGAGTGGGAACGTAATACCTCTCCGGGGCAGGTGTATGATCCCAGAGTGGGAATGTGATTCCTCTCCAGGGCCTGCAGTGTGGTCTCAGAGTGGGAACATGATCCCTCTCCAGGGCCAAGTGTGTGATCCCAGAGTGGGAATGTGATTCCTCTCCAGGGCCCTCTGCGTGATCTGAGAGTGGGAACGTGATCCCTCTCCAGGGCCAGGTGTGTGATCCCGGAGTGGGAATGTGATCCCTCTCCAGGGCAAGGTGTGTGATCCCGGAGTGGGAACGTGATTCTTTTCCAGGGCCAGCTGTGTGATCTGAGAGTGGGAACGTGATCCCTCTCCACGGCCAGGTGTGTGATCCCGGAGTGGGAATGTGATCCCTCTCCAGGGCCAGGTGTGTGATCCCGGAGTGGGAATGTGATCCCTCTCCAGGGCAAGGTGTGTGATCCCGGAGTGGGAACGTGATTCTTTTCCAGGGCCAGCTGTGTGATCTCAGACTGGGAATGTGTTTCCTCTCCAGGGCCATGTGTGTGATCTCAGATTGGGAATGTGATCCCTCTCCAGGGCCAGGTGTGTGATCTCGGAGTGGAAATGTGATCCCTCTCCAGGGCCAGGTGTGTGATCTCGGAGTGGGAATGTGATCCCTGTCCAGGGCCAGGTGTGTGATCTCAGAGTGGGAACCTGATCCCTCTCCAGGGCCAGGTGTGTGATCCCAGAGTGGGAAAGTGATTCCTTTCCGGGGCCAGGTGTATGATCTCAGAGTGGGAATGTGATCCCTCTCCAAGGCCAGTTGTGTGATCTTCGAGTGGGAATGTGATTCCTCTCCAGGGCCTGCTGCGTGATCCCAGAGTGGGAACGTGATCCCTCTCCAGGGCCAGCTGTGTGATCTCAGACTGGGAATTTGTTTCCTCTCCAGGGCCATGTGTGTGATCTCAGATTGGGAATGTTATCCCTGTCCAGGGCCAGGTTTGTGATCTTCGAGTGGGAATGTGATTCCTCTACAGGGCTTGGTGTGTGATTCCGGAATGGGAACGTTATTCCTCTTCAGGGCCAGGTGTCTCATCTCAGAGTGGGAACGTGATTCCTCTCCAGGGCCAGGTGTGTGATCCCGGAGTGGGACCATGATTCCTTTCCCGGGCCAGGTGTATGATCTCAGAGTGGAAATGTGATCCCTCTCCAGGGCCAGGTGTGTGATCTCGGAGTGGGAATGAGATCCCTGTCCAGGGCCAGGTGTGTGATCTCAGAGTGGGAATGTGATCCCTGTCCAGGGCCAGGTGTGTGATCTCAGAGTGGGAATGAGATCCCTGTCCAGGGCCAGGTGTGTGATCTCAGAGTGGGAACCTGATTCCTCACCTGTGCCAGGTGTGAGCTTCCGGAATGGGAATGTGATCCCTCTCGGGGGTCACTTCTGTCATCCTGGAGTGGGAACGTGATCCCTCTCCAGGGCCAGGAGTGTGATCTCAGGTTGGGAACGTGATTACTCTCCAGGGCCAGGTCTTTGATCCGTGAGTGGGAACATGATTCCTCTCCAGAGCCAGCTGTATGATCCCGGAGTGGGAATGTGATCCCTCTCCAGGGTCAGGTGTGTGATCCCGGAGTGGGCACGTAATCCCTCTACAGGGCCAGGTGTCTGATCTCAGAGTGGGAACATGATTCCTCTCCAGGGCGAGGTGTGTGATCCCGGAGTGGGAACGTGATTCCTTTCCCGGGCCAGGTGTGTGATCCCGGAGTGGGAAAGTGATTCCTTTCCGGGGCCAGGTGTATGATCTCAGAGTGGGAATGTGATCCCTCTCCAAGGCCAGTTGTGTGATCTTCGAGTGAGAACGTGATTCCTCTCCAAGGCCAGTTGTGTGATCTTCGAGTGAGAACGTGATTCCTCTCCAGGGCCAGGTGTGTGATCCCGGAGTGGGCACGTAATCCCCCCACAGGGCCAGGTGTATGATGTCAGATTGGGAACGTGATCCCTGTCCAGGTCCAGCTGTGTGATCTCAGCGTGGGAATGTGGACCCTGGCCAGGTCTAGGTGTGTGATCTCAGAGTTGGAAAGTGATTCCTCACCACTGCCAAGTGTGTGATCCCGTAATGTGAAAGAGATTGCTCTTCTGGGCCCGGTGTATGATCACAGAGTGGGAACGTAATACCTCTCCGGGGCAAGTGTATGATCCCAGAGTGGGAATGTGATTCCTCTCCAGGGCCTGCTGCGTGATCTGAGAGTGGGAACGTGATCCCTCTCCAGGGCCAGGTGTGTGATCCCGGAGTGGGAATGTGATCCCTCTCCAGGGCAAGGTGTGTGATCCCGGAGTGGGAACGTGATTCTTTTCCAGGGCCAGCTGTGTGATCTGAGAGTGGGAACGTGATCCCTCTCCACGGCCAGGTGTGTGATCCCGGAGTGGGAATGTGATCCCTCTCCAGGGCCAGGTGTGTGATCCCGGAGTGGGAATGTGATCCCTCTCCAGGGCAAGGTGTGTGATCCCGGAGTGGGAACGTGATTCTTTTCCAGGGCCAGCTGTGTGATCTCAGACTGGGAATGTGTTTCCTCTCCAGGGCCATGTGTGTGATCTCAGATTGGGAATGTGATCCCTCTCCAGGGCCAGGTGTGTGATCTCGGAGTGGAAATGTGATCCCTCTCCAGGGCCAGGTGTGTGATCTCGGAGTGGGAATGTGATCCCTGTCCAGGGCCAGGTGTGTGATCTCAGAGTGGGAACCTGATCCCTCTCCAGGGCCAGGTGTGTGATCCCAGAGTGGGAAAGTGATTCCTTTCCGGGGCCAGGTGTATGATCTCAGAGTGGGAATGTGATCCCTCTCCAAGGCCAGTTGTGTGATCTTCGAGTGGGAATGTGATTCCTCTCCAGGGCCTGCTGCGTGATCCCAGAGTGGGAACGTGATCCCTCTCCAGGGCCAGCTGTGTGATCTCAGACTGGGAATTTGTTTCCTCTCCAGGGCCATGTGTGTGATCTCAGATTGGGAATGTTATCCCTGTCCAGGGCCAGGTTTGTGATCTTCGAGTGGGAATGTGATTCCTCTACAGGGCTTGGTGTGTGATTCCGGAATGGGAACGTTATTCCTCTTCAGGGCCAGGTGTCTCATCTCAGAGTGGGAACGTGATTCCTCTCCAGGGCCAGGTGTGTGATCCCGGAGTGGGACCATGATTCCTTTCCCGGGCCAGGTGTATGATCTCAGAGTGGAAATGTGATCCCTCTCCAGGGCCAGGTGTGTGATCTCGGAGTGGGAATGAGATCCCTGTCCAGGGCCAGGTGTGTGATCTCAGAGTGGGAATGTGATCCCTGTCCAGGGCCAGGTGTGTGATCTCAGAGTGGGAATGAGATCCCTGTCCAGGGCCAGGTGTGTGATCTCAGAGTGGGAACCTGATTCCTCACCTGTGCCAGGTGTGAGCTTCCGGAATGGGAATGTGATCCCTCTCGGGGGTCACTTCTGTCATCCTGGAGTGGGAACGTGATCCCTCTCCAGGGCCAGGAGTGTGATCTCAGGTTGGGAACGTGATTACTCTCCAGGGCCAGGTCTTTGATCCGTGAGTGGGAACATGATTCCTCTCCAGAGCCAGCTGTATGATCCCGGAGTGGGAATGTGATCCCTCTCCAGGGTCAGGTGTGTGATCCCGGAGTGGGCACGTAATCCCTCTACAGGGCCAGGTGTCTGATCTCAGAGTGGGAACATGATTCCTCTCCAGGGCGAGGTGTGTGATCCCGGAGTGGGAACGTGATTCCTTTCCCGGGCCAGGTGTGTGATCCCGGAGTGGGAAAGTGATTCCTTTCCGGGGCCAGGTGTATGATCTCAGAGTGGGAATGTGATCCCTCTCCAAGGCCAGTTGTGTGATCTTCGAGTGAGAACGTGATTCCTCTCCAAGGCCAGTTGTGTGATCTTCGAGTGAGAACGTGATTCCTCTCCAGGGCCAGGTGTGTGATCCCGGAGTGGGCACGTAATCCCCCCACAGGGCCAGGTGTATGATGTCAGATTGGGAACGTGATCCCTGTCCAGGTCCAGCTGTGTGATCTCAGCGTGGGAATGTGGACCCTGGCCAGGTCTAGGTGTGTGATCTCAGAGTTGGAAAGTGATTCCTCACCACTGCCAAGTGTGTGATCCCGTAATGTGAAAGAGATTGCTCTTCTGGGCCCGGTGTATGATCACAGAGTGGGAACGTAATACCTCTCCGGGGCAAGTGTATGATCCCAGAGTGGGAATGTGATACCTCTCCAGGGCCTGGTGTGTGATCTGAGAGTGGGAACGTGATCCCTCTCCAGGGCCAGGTGTGTGATCCCGGAGTGGGAACGTGATTCCTTTCCACAGCCAGGTGTGTGATCTCAGAGTGGGAATGTGATCTCTCTCCAGGGCCAGGTGTGTGATCTCGGAGTGAGAATGTCATCCCTGTCCAGGGCCAGGTGTGTGATCTCAGAGTGGGAACCTGATCCCTCTCCAGGGCCAGGTGTGTGATCCCGGAGTGGGAAAGTGATTCCTTTCCGGGGCCAGGTGTATGATCTCAGATTGGGAAAGTGATCCCTCTACAGGGCCAGGTGTGTGATCTCAGATTGGGAATGTGATTCCTCATCAGGGCCAGGTGTATGATGTCAGATTCGGAACATGATCCCTGTCCAGGTCCAGCTGTGTGATGTCAGCATGGGAATGTGGATCCTTGCCAGGTCTAGGTATGTGATCTCAGAGCTGGAAAGTGATTCCTCACCACGGCCAAGTGTGTGATACCGTAATGTGAATGAGTTTGCTCTTCTGGGCCCGGTGTGTGATCCCAGAGTGGGAATGTGATTCCTCTCCAGGGCTTGGTGTGTGATCTCAGAGTGGGAACCTGATCCCTCTCCAGGGCCAGGTGTGTGATCCCGGAGTGGGAAAGTGATTCCTTTCCGGGGCCAGGTGTATGATCTCAGAGTGGGAATGTGATCCCTCTCCAAGGCCAGTTGTGTGATCTTCGAGTGGGAATGTGATTCCTCTGCAGGGCTTGGTGTGTGATTCCGGAATGGGAACGTGATTCCTCTTCTGGGCCAGGTGTGTGATCTCAGAGAGGGAACGTGATTCCTCTCCAGTGCCAGGGGTGTGATGTCAGAGTGGGAATGTGATCCCTCTCCAGGGTCAGGTGTGTGATCCCGGAGTGGGAACGTGATTCCTTTCCCGGGCCAGGTGTATGATCTCAGAGTGGAAATGTGATCCCTCTCCAGGGCCAGGTGTGTGATCTCGGAGTGGGAATGTGATCCCTGTCCAGGGCCAGGTGTATGATCTCAGAGTGGAACTGTGATCCCTCTCCAGGGCCAGGTGTGTGATCCCGGAGTGGGCACGTAATCCCTCTACAGGGCCAGGTGTATGATGTCAGATTGGGAACGTGATCCCTTTCCAGGTCCAGCTGTGTGATGTCAGCGTGGGAATGTGGACCCTGGCCAGGTCTAGGTGTGTGATCTCAGAGTTGGGAATTGATTCCTCACCACGGCCAAGTGTGTGATCCCGTAATGTGAAAGAGATTGCTCTTCTGGGCCCGGTGTATGATCACAGAGTGGGAACGTAATACCTCTCCGGGGCAGGTGTATGATCCCAGAGTGGGAATGTGATTCCTCTCCAGGGCCTGCAGTGTGGTCTCAGAGTGGGAACATGATCCCTCTCCAGGGCCAAGTGTGTGATCCCAGAGTGGGAATGTGATTCCTCTCCAGGGCCCTCTGCGTGATCTGAGAGTGGGAACGTGATCCCTCTCCAGGGCCAGGTGTGTGATCCCGGAGTGGGAATGTGATCCCTCTCCAGGGCAAGGTGTGTGATCCCGGAGTGGGAACGTGATTCTTTTCCAGGGCCAGCTGTGTGATCTGAGAGTGGGAACGTGATCCCTCTCCACGGCCAGGTGTGTGATCCCGGAGTGGGAATGTGATCCCTCTCCACGGCCAGGTGTGTGATCCCGGAGTGGGAATGTGATCCCTCTCCAGGGCAAGGTGTGTGATCCCGGAGTGGGAACGTGATTCTTTTCCAGGGCCAGCTGTGTGATCTCAGACTGGGAATGTGTTTCCTCTCCAGGGCCATGTGTGTGATCTCAGATTGGGAATGTGATCCCTCTCCAGGGCCAGGTGTGTGATCTCGGAGTGGAAATGTGATCCCTCTCCAGGGCCAGGTGTGTGATCTCGGAGTGGGAATGTGATCCCTGTCCAGGGCCAGGTGTGTGATCTCAGAGTGGGAACCTGATCCCTCTCCAGGGCCAGGTGTGTGATCCCAGAGTGGGAAAGTGATTCCTTTCCGGGGCCAGGTGTATGATCTCAGAGTGGGAATGTGATCCCTCTCCAAGGCCAGTTGTGTGATCTTCGAGTGGGAATGTGATTCCTCTCCAGGGCCTGCTGCGTGATCCCAGAGTGGGAACGTGATCCCTCTCCAGGGCCAGCTGTGTGATCTCAGACTGGGAATTTGTTTCCTCTCCAGGGCCATGTGTGTGATCTCAGATTGGGAATGTTATCCCTGTCCAGGGCCAGGTTTGTGATCTTCGAGTGGGAATGTGATTCCTCTACAGGGCTTGGTGTGTGATTCCGGAATGGGAACGTTATTCCTCTTCAGGGCCAGGTGTCTCATCTCAGAGTGGGAACGTGATTCCTCTCCAGGGCCAGGTGTGTGATCCCGGAGTGGGACCATGATTCCTTTCCCGGGCCAGGTGTATGATCTCAGAGTGGAAATGTGATCCCTCTCCAGGGCCAGGTGTGTGATCTCGGAGTGGGAATGAGATCCCTGTCCAGGGCCAGGTGTGTGATCTCAGAGTGGGAATGTGATCCCTGTCCAGGGCCAGGTGTGTGATCTCAGAGTGGGAATGAGATCCCTGTCCAGGGCCAGGTGTGTGATCTCAGAGTGGGAACCTGATCCCTCTCCAGGGCCAGGTGTGTGATCCCGGAGTGGGAAAGTGATTCCTTTCCGGGGCCAGGTGTATGATCTCAGAGTGGGAATGTGATCCCTCTCCAAGGCCAGTTGTGTGATCTTCGAGTGGGAATGTGATTCCTCTGCAGGGCTTGGTGTGTGATTCCGGAATGGGAACTTGATTCCTCTTCTGGGCCAGGTGTGTGATCTCAGAGAGGGAACGTGATTCCTCTCCAGTGCCAGGGGTGTGATGTCAGAGTGGGAATGTGATCCCTCTCCAGGGCCAGGAGTGTGATCTCAAGTTGGGAACGTGATTATTCTCCAGGGCCAGGTCTTTGATCCGTGAGTGGGAACATGATTCCTCTCCAGAGCCAGTTGTATGATCCCGGAGTGGGAATGTGATCCCTGTCCTGGGCCAGGTGTGTGACCTCAGAGTGGGAATGTGATTCCTCTGCAGGGCTTGGTGTGTGATTCCGGAATGGGAACGTTATTCCTCTTCAGGGCCAGATGTCTCATCTCAGAGTGGGAACGTGATTCCTCTCCAGGGCCAGATGTGTGATCCCGGAGTGGGAACATGATTCCTTTCCCGGGCCAGGTATATGATCTCAGAGTGGAAATGTGATCCCTCTCCAGGGCCAGGTGTGTGATGTCGGTGTGGGAATGTGATCCCTGTCCAGGGCCAGGTGTGTGATCTCAGAGTGGGAAAGTGATCCCTGTCCTGGGCCAGGTGTATGATCCCGGAGTGGGAAAGTGATTCCTTTCCGGGGGCAGGTGTATGATCTCAGAGTGGGAATGTGATTCCTCTCCAGGGCCAGGTGTGTGATCCCGGAGTGGGCACGTAATCCCTCTACAGGGCCAGGTGTGTGATGTCAGATTGGGAACGTGATCCCTGTCCAGGTCCAGCTGTGTGATGTCAGCATGGGAATGTGGACCCTGGTCAGGTCTAGTTGTGTGATCTCAGAGTTGGAAAGTGATTCCTCACCACGACCAAGTGTGTGATCCCGTAATGTGAAAGAGATTGCTCTTCTGGGCCCGGTGTATGATCCCAGAGTGGGAATGTGATTCCTCTCCAGGGCCTGCTGTGTGGTCTCAGAGTGGGAACATGATTCCTCTCCAGGGCCAGGTGTGTGATCCCGGAGTGGGAACATGATTCCTTTCCCGGGCCAGGTGTATGATCTCAGCATGGAAATGTGATCTCTCTCCAGGGCCAGGTGTGTGATCTCGGAGTGAGAATGTCATCCCTGTCCAGGGCCAGGTGTGTGATCTCAGAGTGGGAACCTGATCCCTCTCCAGGGCCAGGTGTGTGATCCCGGAGTGGGAAAGTGATTCCTTTCCGGGGCCAGGTGTATGATCTCAGATTGGGAAAGTGATCCCTCTACAGGGCCAGGTGTGTGATCTCAGATTGGGAATGTGATTCCTCATCAGGGCCAGGTGTGTGATCTCAGATTGGGAACGTGATCCCTGTCCAGGTCCAGCTGTGTGATCTCAGAGAGGGAACGTGATCCCGCTCCTGGGCCAGGTGTTTGATCCCGGAGTGTGAATGTGATCCCTCTTCTGGGCCAGGTGTGTGATCTCAGAGTGGGAACCTGATTCCTCACCTGTGCCAGGTGTGAGCTTCCGGAATGGGAATGTGATCCCTCTCGAGGGTCACTTCTGTCATCCCGGAGTGGGAACGTGATCCCTCTCCAGGGCCAGGAGTGTGATCTCAGGTTGGGAACGTGATTATTCTCCAGGGCCAGGTCTTTGATCCGTGAGTGGGAACATGATTCCTCTCCAGAGCCAGCTGTATGATCCCGGAGTGGGAATGTGATCCCTGTCCTGGGCCAGGTGTGTGACCTCAGAGTGGGAATGTGATTCCTCTGCAGGGCTTGGTGTGTGATTCCGGAATGGGAACGTTATTCCTCTTCAGGGCCAGATGTGTGATCCCGGAGTGGGAACATGATTCCTTTCCCGGGTAGGTATATGATCTCAGAGTGGAAATGTGATCCCTCTCCAGGGCCAGGTGTGTGATGTCGGTGTGGGAATGTGATCCCTGTCCAGGGCCAGGTGTGTGATCTCAGAGTGGGAAAGTGATCCCTGTCCTGGGCCAGGTGTATGATCCCGGAGTGGGAAAGTGATTCCTTTCCGGGGGCAGGTGTATGATCTCAGAGTGGGAATGTGATTCCTCTCCAGGGCCAGGTGTGTGATCCCGGAGTGGGCACGTAATCCCTCTACAGGGCCAGGTGTGTGATGTCAGATTGGGAACGTGATCCCTGTCCAGGTCCAGCTGTGTGATGTCAGCGTGGGAATGTGGACCCTGGTCAGGTCTAGTTGTGTGATCTCAGAGTTGGGAAGTGATTCCTCACCACGGCCAAGTGTGTGATCCCGTAATGTGAAAGAGATTGCTCTTCTGGGCCCGGTGTATGATCACAGAGTGGGAACGTAATTCCTCTCCGGGGCAGGTGTATGATCCCAGAGTGGGAATGTGATTCCTCTCCAGGGCCTGCTGCGTGATCTGAGAGTGGGAACGTGATCCCTCTCCAGGGCCAGGTGTGTGATCCCGGAGTGGGAAAGTGATTCCTTTCCACAGCCAAGTGTGTGATCTCAGACTGGGAATGTTATCCCTGTCCATGGTCAGGTGTGTGATCTTCGAGTGGGAATGTGATTCCTCTACAGGGCTTGGTGTGTGATCCCGGAATGGAAACGTGATTCCTCTTCTGGGCCAGGTGTCTGATCTCAGAGTGGGAACGTGATTCCACTCCAGGGCGAGATGTGTGATTCCGGAGTGGGAACGTGATTCCTTTCCCGGGCCAAGTGTATAATCTCAGAGTGGGAACATGATTCCTTTCCCGGGCCAGGTGTGTGACCTCAGAGTGGAAATGTGATCCCTCTCCAGGGCCAGTTGTGTGATCTTGGAGTGGGAATGTGATCCCTGTCCAGGGCCAGGTGTGTGATCTCAGATTGGGAATGTGATCCCTGTCCAGGGCCAGGTGTGTGATCTCAGAGTTGGAATGCGATCCCTGTCCAAGGCCAGTTGTGTGATCTTCGAGTGAGAACGTGATTCCTCTCCAGGGCCAGGTGTGTGATCCTGGAATGGGAACGTGATCCCTCTTCAGGGCCAGGAGTGTGATCTCAGGTTGGGAACGTGATTACTCTCCAGGGCCAGGTCTTTGATCCGTGAGTTGGAACATGATTCCTCTCCAGAGCCAGCTGTATGATCCCGGAGTGGGAATGTGATTCCTCTCCAGGGCCAGGTGTGTGATCCCGGAGTGGGAACGTGATCCCTGTCCAGGGCCAGGTGTGCGATCTCAGAGTGGGCACGTAATCCCTCTACAGGGCCAGGTGTATGATGTCAGATTGGGAACGTGATCCCTGTCCAGGTCCAGCTGTGTGATGTCAGCGTGGGAATGTGGACCCTGGCCAGGTCTAGTTGTGTGATCTCAGAGTTGGAAAGTGATTCCTCACCACGGCCAAGTGTGTGATCCCGTAATGTGAAAGAGATTGCTCTTCTGGGCCCGGTGTATGATCACAGAGTGGGAACGTAATACCTCTCCGGGGCAAGTGTATGATCCCAGAGTGGGAATGTGATTCCTCATCAGGGCCAGGTGTGTGATCTCAGATTGGGAACGTGATCCCTGTCCAGGTCCAGCTGTGTGATCTCAGAGTGGGAACGTGATCCCGCTCCTGGGCCAGGTGTGTGATCTCAGAGTGGGAACGTGATTCCTCACCTGTGCCAGGTGTGAGCTTCCGTAATGGGAATCTGATCCCTCTCGAGGGTCACTTCTGTCATCCCGGAGTGGGAACGTGATCCCTCTGCAGGGCCAGGAGTGTGATCTCAGGTTGGGAACGTGATTACTCTCCAGGGCCAGGTCTTTGATCCGTGAGTGGGAACATGATTCCTCTCCAGAGCCAGCTGTATGATCCCGGAGTGGGAATGTGATCCCTGTCCTGGGCCAGGCGTGTGACCTCAGAGTGGGAATGTGATTCCTTTCCAGAGCCAGATGTGTAATCTCAGAGTGGGAATGTGATTCCTCTCCAGGGCCAGGTGTGTGATCCTGGAGTGGGAACGTGATTCCTCTCCGGGCTCAGGTGTGTGATCTGAGAGTGGGAATGTGATTCTTCCGCAGGTCCAGGTGTGTGATCTCAAATTGGGAACGTGATTCTTCCGCAGGGCCAGTTGTGTGATCCCGGAGTGGGCACGTAATCCCTCTACAGGGCCAGGTGTGTGATGTCAGATTCGGAACGTGATCCCTGTCCAGGTCCAGCTGTGTGATGTCAGCGTGGGAATGTGGACCCTGGCCAGGTCTAGTTGTGTGATCTCAGAGTTGGAAAGTGATTCCTCAGCACTGCCAAGTGTGTGATCCCGTAATGTGAAAGAGATTACTCTTCTGGGCCCGGTGTGTGATCACAGAGTGGGAACGTAATACCTCTCCGGGGCAGGTGTATGATCCCAGAGTGGGAATGTGATTCCTCTCCAGGGCCTGCTGTGTGGTCTCAGAGTGGGAACATGATCCCTCTCCAGGGCCAAGTGTGTGATCCCGGAGTGGGAATGTGATCACTCTCCAGGGCCATGTGTGTGATCTCAGATTGGGAATGTTATCCCTGTCCAGGGCCAGGTTTGTGATCTTCGAGTGGGAATGTGATCCCTCTGCAGGGCTTGGTGTTTGATTCCGGAATGGGAACGTTATTCCTCTTCATGGCCAGGTGTCTCATCTCAGAGTGGGAACGTGATTCCTCTCCAGGGCCAGGTGTGTGATCCCGGAGTGGGAACATGATTCCTTTCCCGGGCCAGGTATATGATCTCAGAGTGGAAATGTGATCCCTCTCCAGGGCCAGGTGTGTGATGTCGGAGTGGGAATGTGATCCCTGTCCAGGGCCAGGTGTGTGATCTCAGAGTGGGAATGTGATCCCTGTCCAGGGCCAGGTGTGTGATCTCAGAGTGGGAACCTGATCCCTCTCCAGTGCCAGGTGTGTGATCCCGGAGTGGGAAAGTGATTCCTTTCCGGGGCCAGGTGTATGATCTCAGAGTGGGAATGTGATCCCTCTCCAAGGCCAGTTGTGTGATCTTCGAGTGAGAACGTGATTCCTCTCCAGGGCCAGGTGTGTGATCCCGGAATGGGAACATGATTCCTCTCCAGAGCCAGCTGTATGATCCCGGAATGGGAACGTTAGTCCTGTACAGGGCCAGGTGTGTGATCCCGGAGTGGGCACGTAATCCCCCTACAGGGCCAGGTGTATGATGTCAGATTGGGAACGTGATCCCTGTCCAGGTCCAGCTGTGTGATGTCAGCGTGGGAATGTGGACCCTGGCCAGGTCTAGGTGTGTGATCTCAGAGCTGGAAAGTGATTCCTCACCACGGCCAAGTGTGTGAAACGGTAATGTGAAAGAGATTGCTCTTCTGGGACCGGTGTATGATCACAGAGTGGGAATGTGATTGCTCTCCAAGGCCTGGTGTGTGATCTCAGAGTGGGAATGTGATCCCTGTCCTGGGCCAGGTGTGTGATCTCAGAGTGGGAATGTGATCCCTGTCCAGGGCCAGGTGTGTGATCTCAGAGTGGGAATGTGATCCCTGTCCAGGGCCAGGTGTGTGATCTCAGAGTGAGAATGTCATCCCTGTCCAGGTCCAGCTGTGTGATGTCAGCGTGGGAATGTGGACCCTGGCCAGGTCTAGGTGTGTGATCTCAGAGTTGGAAAGTGATTCCTCACCACGGCCAAGTGTGTGATCCCGTAATGTGAAAGAGATTGCTCTTCTGGGCCCGGTGTGTGATCTCAGATTGGGAATGTTATCCCTGTCCAGGGCCAGGTTTATGATCTTCGAGTGGGAATGTGATTCCTCTGCAGGGCTTGGTGTGTGATTCCGGAATGGAAACGTGATTCCTCTTCAGGGCCAGGTGTCTCATCTCAGAGTGGGAACGTGATTCCTCCCCAGTGCCAGGGGTGTGATGTCAGAGTGGGAACGTGATCCCTCTCCATGGCCAGGTGTGTGATCTCAGATTGGGAACGTGATCCCTCTCCATGGCCAGGTGTGTGATCTCAGATTGGGAACGTGATCCCTCTCCATGGCCAGGTGTGTGATCTCAGATTGGGAACGTGATCCCTCTCCATGGCCAGGTGTGTGATCTCAGATTGGGAACGTGATCCCTCTCCATGGCCAGGTGTGTGATCTCAGATTGGGATCGTGATTCTTCCGCAGGGCCATGTGTGTGATCCTGGAGTGGGAATGTGATTCCTCTCCAGGACTAGCTGTGTGATCTCAGAGTGGGAATGTGTTTCCTCTTCAGGGCCAGATATGTGATCCCGTAGTGGGAACGTACTCCCTCTACAGGGCTACGTGTGTGATCCCGTAGTGGGAACGTACTCCCTCTACAGGGCCACGTGTGTGATCCCAGAGTGTGACCGTGATTCCTCTCCAGGGCTAGTTGTCTGATCCCCGAGTGGGAACGTGATTCCTCTCCAGAGCCAGATGTGCGATCTCAGATTGGGAACGTGATTACTCTCCATGGCCAGGTGTGTGATCTGAGAGTGGGAACGTGATTCCTCTGAAGGGCAAGATGTGTGATCTCAGACTGGGAATGTGATTTGTCTCCTGGGCCAGGTGAGTGATCTCAGAGTGGGAATGTGATCCCTCTCCAGGGCCAGGTCTGTGATCCCGAAGTGGGAATGTGATCCCTCTCCATGGCCAGGTGTGTGATCTCAGATTGGGATCGTGATTCTTCCGCAGGGCCATGTGTGTGATCCCGGAGTGGGAATGTGATCCCTCTCCAGGGCCGAGGTGTGATCCCAGAGTGGGAATGTAATTCCTCTCCAGGGCCAGCTGTGTGATCCCCGAGTGGGAATGTGATTCTTCTCCAGAGCCAGGTGTGTGATCCCGGAGTGGGAACGTAATTCCTCTGCATAGCCAGATGTGTGATCTCAGAGTGGGAATGTGATTTCTCTCCAGAACCAGGTGTGTGATCCCCGAGTGGGATTGTGATTCCACTCCAGCGCCCGGTGTGTGATCTCAGATTGGGAACGTGATTCTTCCGCAGGGCCAGATGTGTGAACCCGGAATGGGAACGTGATTCCTCTCCAGGGCCAGGTGTGTTATCTCAAATTGGGAACGTGATTCCTCTCCAGGGCCAGGTGTGTGATCTCAGTGTGGGAATGTGATTCCTCTCCAGGGCCAGGTGTGTGATCTCAGTGTGGGAATGTGATCCCTCTCCAGGGCGGGGTTTGTGATCCCAGAGTGGGATGTGATCCCTCTCCAGGGCGGGGTTTGTGATCCTGGAGTGGGAACGTGATTCCTCTCCAGGGCCAGGGGTGTGATCTGAGAGTGGGAATGTGATTCCTCTCCCGGGCCAGGTGTCTGATCCCCGAGTGGGAACGTGATTCCTCTCCAGAGCCAGGTGTGTGATCTCAGAATGGGAATGTGATCCCTCTCCAGGGCTAGTTGTGTGATCCCCAAGTGGGAACGTGATTTCTCTCCAGAGCCAGATGTGCGATCTCAGAGTGGGAATGTGATTCCTCTCCCAGGCCAGGTGTCTGATCCCCGAGTGGGAACGTGATTCCTCTCCAGAGCCAGATGTGTGATCTCAGAGTGGGAATGTGATTCCTTATCAGCGCCCGGTGTGTGAGCTCAGATGGGGAACTTGATTTTTCCGGAGGGCCAGGTGTGTGATCGGGGAATGGGATCATGGTCCCTCTCCGGGCTCAGGTGTGTGATCTCAGAGTGGGAATGTGATCCCTGTCTAGGGCCATGTGTGCGATATCAGAGTGGGATTGTGATTCCACTCCAGGGCCAAGTATGTGATCCCGGAGTGGGAACTTGATCCCTCTCCTGGGTCAGGTGTGTGATCCCAGAGTAGGAATGTGTTTCCTCTTCAGGGCTACGTGTGTGATCTCAGATTGTGAACGTGATTACTCTCCAGGGCTAGTTGTGTGATCCCGGAGTGGGAACGTGATTCCTCTCCATGGCCATGTGTGTGATCCCAGAGTGGGAACGTGATCCCTGTCTAGGGCCAGGTGAGTGATCTCAGATAGGGAACGTGATTCCTCTCCAGGGCCAGGTATATGATCTCAGATAGGGAACGTGATTCCTGTAAAGGGCAAGGTGTGTGATCCCTGAGTGGGATTGTGATTCCACTCCAGCGCCCGGTGTGTAATCTCAGAGTGGGAATGTGATTACTCTCCATGGCCAGGTGTGTGATCTCAGAATGGGAATGTGATCCCTCTCCAGGGCTAGTTGTGTGATCCCCGAGTGGGAACCTGATTCCTCTCCAGAGCCAGATGTGCGATCTCAGAGTGGGAATGTGATTCCTCTCCCGGGCCAGGTGTCTGATCCCCGAGTGGGAACGTGATTCCTCTCCAGAGCCAGATGTGTGATCTCAGAGTGGGAATGTGATTCCTTATCAGCGCCCGGTGTGTGAGCTCAGATGGGGAACTTGATTTTTCCGGAGGGCCAGGTGTGTGATCGGGGAATGGGATCATGGTCCCTCTCCGGGCTCAGGTGTGTGATCTCAGAGTGGGAATGTGATCCCTGTCTAGGGCCATGTGTGCGATATCAGAGTGGGATTGTGATTCCACTCCAGGGCCAAGTATGTGATCCCGGAGTGGGAACTTGATCCCTCTCCTGGGTCAGGTGTGTGATCTCAGAATAGGAATGTGTTTCCTTTTCAGGGCCAGGTGTGTGATCCCGTAGTGGGAACGTACACTCTCTACCGGGCTACGTGTGTGATCACAGATTGTGAACGTGATTACTCTCCAGGGCTAGATGTGTGATCACAGAGTTGGACTGTGATTCCTCTCCAGGGCCAGGTGTGTGATCCTGGAGTGGGAACGTGATTCCTCTCCGGGCTCAGGTGTGTGATCTGAGAGTGGGAATGTGATTCTTCCGCCGGGCCAGGTGTGTGATCTCAAATTGGGAACGTGATTCTTCCGCAGGGTTAGATGTGTGATCCCGGAGTGGGAACGTGATTCCTCTCCAGGTCCAGGTGTGTGATCTCGGTGTGGGAATGTGATCTCTCTTCAGGGCGGGGTTTGTGATCCTGGAGTGGGAACGTGATTCCTCTCCAGGGCCAGGGGTGTGATCTGAGAGTGGGAATGTGATTCCTCTCCAGGGCCAGCTGTGTGATCCTGGAGTGGGAACGTGATTCCTCTCCGGGCTCAGGTGTGTGATCTCAGAGAGGGAATGTGATTCCTCTCCAGGGCCATGTGTGCGATATCAGAGTGGGATTGTGATTCCTCTCCAGGGCCAAGTATGTGATCCCGGAGTGGGAACTTGATCCCTCTCCTGGGTCAGGTGTGTGATCCCAGAGTAGGAATGTGTTTCCTCTTCAGGGCTACGTGTGTGATCTCAGATTGTGAACGTGATTACTCTCCAGGGCTAGTTGTGTGATCCCGGAGTGGGAACGTGATTCCTCTCCATGGCCATGTGTGTGATCCCAAAGTGGGAACGTGATCCCTGTCTAGGGCCAGGTGAGTGATCTCAGATAGGGAACGTGATTCCTCTCCAGGGCCAGGTATATGATCTCAGATAGGGAACGTGATTCCTGTAAAGGGCAAGGTGTGTGATCCCTGAGTGGGATTGTGATTCCACTCCAGCACCCGGTGTGTAATCTCAGAGTGGGAATGTGATTACTCTCCATGGCCAGGTGTGTGATCTCAGAATGGGAATGTGATCCCTCTCCAGGGCTAGTTGTGTGATCCCCGAGTGGGAACCTGATTCCTCTCCAGAGCCAGATGTGCGATCTCAGAGTGGGAATGTGATTCCTCTCCCGGGCCAGGTGTCTGATCCCCGAGTGGGAACGTGATTCCTCTCCAGAGCCAGATGTGTGATCTCAGAGTGGGAATGTGATTCCTTATCAGCGCCCGGTGTGTGAGCTCAGATGGGGAACTTGATTTTTCCGGAGGGCCAGGTGTGTGATCGGGGAATGGGATCATGGTCACTCTCCTGGGTCAGGTGTGTGATCTCAGAATAGGAATGTGTTTCCTCTTCAGGGCCAGGTGTGTGATCCCGTAGTGGGAACGTACTCTCTCTACCGGGCTACGTGTGTGATCACAGATTGTGAACGTGATTACTCTCCAGGGCTAGATGTGTGATCACAGAGTTGGACTGTGATTCCTCTCCAGGGCCAGGTGTGTGATCCTGGAGTGGGAACGTGATTCCTCTCCAGGGCCAGGTATATGATCTCAGATAGGGAACGTGATTCCTGTAAAGGGCAAGGTGTGTGATCCCCGAGTGGGATTGTGATTCCACTCCAGCACCCGGTGTGTGATCTCAGATTGGGAACGTGATTCTTCCGCAGGGCCAGATGTGTGATCCTGGAGTGAGAACGTGATTCCTCTCCAGGGGCATGTGTGTGATCCCGGAGTGGGAACGTTAGTCCTGTACAGGGCCAGGTGTGTGATCTCAGATTGGGAACGTGATTCTTCCGCACGTGATCCCTGTCTAGGGCCAGGTGTGCGATATCAGAGTGGGAACATGATCCCTCTCCTGGGCCAGGTGAGTGATCTCAGAGTGGGAACCTGATCCCTCTCCAGGGCCAGGTGTGTGATCCCGGAGTGGGAAAGTGATTCCTTTCCGGGGCCAGGTGTATGATCTCAGATTGGGAACGTGATCCCTCTACAGGGCCAGGTGTGTGATCTCAGATTGGGAATGTAATTCCTCATCAGGGCCAGTTGTGTGATCTCAGATTGGGAACGTGATCCCTGTCCAGGTCCAGCTGTGTGATCTCAGAGTGGGAACGTGATACCGCTCCTGGGCCAGGTGTGTGATCCCGTAGTGTGAAAGTGATCCCTCTTCTGGGCCAGGTGTGTGATCCCGGAGTGGGAATGTGATCCCTCTTCTGGGCCAGGTGTGTGATCTCAGAGTGGGAACGTGATACCTCACCTGTGCCAGGTGTGAGCTTCCGGAATGGGAATGTGATCCCTCTCGAGGGTCACTTCTGTCATCCTGGAGTGGGAACGTGATCCCTCTCCAGGGCCAGGAGTGTGATCTCAGGTTGGGAACGTGATTACTCTCCAGGGCCAGGTCTTTGATCCGTGAGTGGGAACATGATTCCTCTCCAGAGCCAGCTGTATGATCCCGGAGTGGGAATGTGATTCCTCTCCAGGGCTAGGTGTGTGATCCCGGAGTGGGCACGTAATCCCTCTACAGGGCCAGGTGTATGATGTCAGATTGGGAACGTGATCCCTTTCCAGGTCCAGCTGTGTGATGTCAGCGTGGGAATGTGGACCCTGGCCAGGTCTAGTTGTGTGATCTCAGAGTTGGAAAGTGATTCCTCACCACGGCCAAGTGTGTGATCCCGTAATGTGAAAGAGATTGCTCTTCTGGGCCCGGTGTATGATCACAGAGTGGGAACGTAATTCCTCTCCGGGGCAGGTGTATGATCCCAGAGTGGGAATGTGATTCCTCTCCAGGGCCTGCTGTGTGATCCCAGAGTGGGAACGTGATCCCTGTCTAGGGCCAGGTGAGTGATCTCAGATAGGGAACGTGATTCCTCTCCAGGGCCAGGTATATGATCTCAGATAGGGAACGTGATTCCTGTAAAGGGCAAGGTGTGTGATCCCCGAGTGGGATTGTGATTCCACTCCAGCGCCCGGTGTGTAATCTCAGAGTGGGAATGTGATTACTCTCCATGGCCAGGTGTGTGATCTCAGAATGGGAATGTGATCCCTCTCCAGGGCTAGTTGTGTGATCCCCGAGTGGGAACCTGATTCCTCTCCAGAGCCAGATGTGCGATCTCAGAGTGGGAATGTGATTCCTCTCCCGGGCCAGGTGTCTGATCCCCGAGTGGGAACGTGATTCCTCTCCAGAGCCAGATGTGTGATCTCAGAGTGGGAATGTGATTCCTTATCAGCGCCCGGTGTGTGAGCTCAGATGGGGAACTTGATTTTTCCGGAGGGCCAGGTGTGTGATCGGGGAATGGGATCATGGTCACTCTCCTGGGTCAGGTGTGTGATCTCAGAATAGGAATGTGTTTCCTCTTCAGGGCCAGGTGTGTGATCCCTTAGTGGGAACGTACTCTCTCTACCGGGCTACGTGTGTGATCACAGATTGTGAACGTGATTACTCTCCAGGGCTAGATGTGTGATCACAGAGTTGGACTGTGATTCCTCTCCAGGGCCAGGTGTGTGATCCTGGAGTGGGAACGTGATTCCTCTCCAGGGCCAGGTATATGATCTCAGATAGGGAACGTGATTCCTGTAAAGGGCAAGGTGTGTGATCCCCGAGTGGGATTGTGATTCCACTCCAGCACCCGGTGTGTGATCTCAGATTGGGAACGTGATTCTTCCGCAGGGCCAGATGTGTGATCCTGGAGTGAGAACGTGATTCCTCTCCAGGGGCATGTGTGTGATCCCGGAGTGGGAACGTTAGTCCTGTACAGGGCCAGGTGTGTGATCTCAGATTGGGAACGTGATTCTTCCGCACGTGATCCCTGTCTAGGGCCAGGTGTGCGATATCAGAGTGGGAACATGATCCCTCTCCTGGGCCAGGTGAGTGATCTCAGAGTGGGAACCTGATCCCTCTCCAGGGCCAGGTGTGTGATCCCGGAGTGGGAAAGTGATTCCTTTCCGGGGCCAGGTGTATGATCTCAGATTGGGAACGTGATCCCTCTACAGGGCCAGGTGTGTGATCTCAGATTGGGAATGTAATTCCTCATCAGGGCCAGTTGTGTGATCTCAGATTGGGAACGTGATCCCTGTCCAGGTCCAGCTGTGTGATCTCAGAGTGGGAACGTGATACCGCTCCTGGGCCAGGTGTGTGATCCCGTAGTGTGAAAGTGATCCCTCTTCTGGGCCAGGTGTGTGATCCCGGAGTGGGAATGTGATCCCTCTTCTGGGCCAGGTGTGTGATCTCAGAGTGGGAACGTGATACCTCACCTGTGCCAGGTGTGAGCTTCCGGAATGGGAATGTGATCCCTCTCGAGGGTCACTTCTGTCATCCTGGAGTGGGAACGTGATCCCTCTCCAGGGCCAGGAGTGTGATCTCAGGTTGGGAACGTGATTACTCTCCAGGGCCAGGTCTTTGATCCGTGAGTGGGAACATGATTCCTCTCCATAGCCAGCTGTATGATCCCGGAGTGGGAATGTGATTCCTCTCCAGGGCTAGGTGTGTGATCC
The DNA here is from genome assembly GCF_030144855.1 of Hypanus sabinus. Taxonomy (NCBI): domain Eukaryota; kingdom Metazoa; phylum Chordata; class Chondrichthyes; order Myliobatiformes; family Dasyatidae; genus Hypanus; species Hypanus sabinus. Next base: position 41,735,394 of record NC_082734.1, on the reverse strand, counting down.
CGGAGTGGGCACGTAATCCCTCTACAGGGCCAGGTGTATGATGTCAGATTGGGAACGTGATCCCTTTCCAGGTCCAGCTGTGTGATGTCAGCGTGGGAATGTGGACCCTGGCCAGGTCTAGTTGTGTGATCTCAGAGTTGGAAAGTGATTCCTCACCACGGCCAAGTGTGTGATCCCGTAATGTGAAAGAGATTGCTCTTCTGGGCCCGGTGTATGATCACAGAGTGGGAACGTAATTCCTCTCCGGGGCAGGTGTATGATCCCAGAGTGGGAATGTGATTCCTCTCCAGGGCCTGCTGTGTGATCCCAGAGTGGGAACGTGATCCCTGTCTAGGGCCAGGTGAGTGATCTCAGATAGGGAACGTGATTCCTCTCCAGGGCCAGGTATATGATCTCAGATAGGGAACGTGATTCCTGTAAAGGGCAAGGTGTGTGATCCCCGAGTGGGATTGTGATTCCACTCCAGCGCCCGGTGTGTAATCTCAGAGTGGGAATGTGATTACTCTCCATGGCCAGGTGTGTGATCTCAGAATGGGAATGTGATCCCTCTCCAGGGCTAGTTGTGTGATCCCCGAGTGGGAACCTGATTCCTCTCCAGAGCCAGATGTGCGATCTCAGAGTGGGAATGTGATTCCTCTCCCGGGCCAGGTGTCTGATCCCCGAGTGGGAACGTGATTCCTCTCCAGAGCCAGATGTGTGATCTCAGAGTGGGAATGTGATTCCTTATCAGCGCCCGGTGTGTGAGCTCAGATGGGGAACTTGATTTTTCCGGAGGGCCAGGTGTGTGATCGGGGAATGGGATCATGGTCACTCTCCTGGGTCAGGTGTGTGATCTCAGAATAGGAATGTGTTTCCTCTTCAGGGCCAGGTGTGTGATCCCTTAGTGGGAACGTACTCTCTCTACCGGGCTACGTGTGTGATCACAGATTGTGAACGTGATTACTCTCCAGGGCTAGATGTGTGATCACAGAGTTGGACTGTGATTCCTCTCCAGGGCCAGGTGTGTGATCCTGGAGTGGGAACGTGATTCCTCTCCGGGCTCAGGTGTGTGATCTGAGAGTGGGAATGTGATTCTTCCGCCGGGCCAGGTGTGTGATCTCAAATTGGGAACGTGATTCTTCCGCAGGGTTAGATGTGTGATCCCGGAGTGGGAACGTGATTCCTCTCCAGGTCCAGGTGTGTGATCTCGGTGTGGGAATGTGATCTCTCTTCAGGGCGGGGTTTGTGATCCTGGAGTGGGAACGTGATTCCTCTCCAGGGCCAGGGGTGTGATCTGAGAGTGGGAATGTGATTCCTCTCCAGGGCCAGCTGTGTGATCCTGGAGTGGGAACGTGATTCCTCTCCGGGCTCAGGTGTGTGATCTCAGAGTGGGAATGTGATTCCTCTCCAGGGCCATGTGTGCGATATCAGAGTGGGATTGTGATTCCTCTCCAGGGCCAAGTATGTGATCCCGGAGTGGGAACTTGATCCCTCTCCTGGGTCAGGTGTGTGATCCCAGAGTAGGAATGTGTTTCCTCTTCAGGGCTACGTGTGTGATCTCAGATTGTGAACGTGATTACTCTCCAGGGCTAGTTGTGTGATCCCGGAGTGGGAACGTGATTCCTCTCCATGGCCATGTGTGTGATCCCAGAGTGGGAACGTGATCCCTGTCTAGGGCCAGGTGAGTGATCTCAAATAGGGAACGTGATTCCTCTCCAGGGCCAGGTATATGATCTCAGATAGGGAACGTGATTCCTGTAAAGGGCAAGGTGTGTGATCCCTGAGTGGGATTGTGATTCCACTCCAGCACCCGGTGTGTAATCTCAGAGTGGGAATGTGATTACTCTCCATGGCCAGGTGTGTGATCTCAGAATGGGAATGTGATCCCTCTCCAGGGCTAGTTGTGTGATCCCCGAGTGGGAACGTGATTCCTCTCCAGAGCCAGATGTGCGATCTCAGAGTGGGAATGTGATTCCTCTCCCGGGCCAGGTGTCTGATCCCCGAGTGGGAACGTGATTCCTCTCCAGAGCCAGATGTGTGATCTCAGAGTGGGAATGTGATTCCTTATCAGCGCCCGGTGTGTGAGCTCAGATGGGGAACTTGATTTTTCCGGAGGGCCAGGTGTGTGATCGGGGAATGGGATCATGGTCACTCTCCTGGGTCAGGTGTGTGATCTCAGAATAGGAATGTGTTTCCTCTTCAGGGCCAGGTGTGTGATCCCGTAGTGGGAACGTACTCTCTCTACCGGGCTACGTGTGTGATCACAGATTGTGAACGTGATTACTCTCCAGGGCTAGATGTGTGATCACAGAGTTGGACTGTGATTCCTCTCCAGGGCCAGGTGTGTGATCCTGGAGTGGGAACGTGATTCCTCTCCAGGGCCAGGTATATGATCTCAGATAGGGAACGTGATTCCTGTAAAGGGCAAGGTGTGTGATCCCCGAGTGGGATTGTGATTCCACTCCAGCACCCGGTGTGTGATCTCAGATTGGGAACGTGATTCTTCCGCAGGGCCAGATGTGTGATCCTGGAGTGAGAACGTGATTCCTCTCCAGGGGCATGTGTGTGATCCCGGAGTGGGAACGTTAGTCCTGTACAGGGCCAGGTGTGTGATCTCAGATTGGGAACGTGATTCTTCCGCACGTGATCCCTGTCTAGGGCCAGGTGTGCGATATCAGAGTGGGAACATGATCCCTCTCCTGGGCCAGGTGAGTGATCTCAGAGTGGGAACCTGATCCCTCTCCAGGGCCAGGTGTGTGATCCCGGAGTGGGAAAGTGATTCCTTTCCGGGGCCAGGTGTATGATCTCAGATTGGGAACGTGATCCCTCTACAGGGCCAGGTGTGTGATCTCAGATTGGGAATGTAATTCCTCATCAGGGCCAGTTGTGTGATCTCAGATTGGGAACGTGATCCCTGTCCAGGTCCAGCTGTGTGATCTCAGAGTGGGAACGTGATACCGCTCCTGGGCCAGGTGTGTGATCCCGTAGTGTGAAAGTGATCCCTCTTCTGGGCCAGGTGTGTGATCCCGGAGTGGGAATGTGATCCCTCTTCTGGGCCAGGTGTGTGATCTCAGAGTGGGAACGTGATACCTCACCTGTGCCAGGTGTGAGCTTCCGGAATGGGAATGTGATCCCTCTCGAGGGTCACTTCTGTCATCCTGGAGTGGGAACGTGATCCCTCTCCAGGGCCAGGAGTGTGATCTCAGGTTGGGAACGTGATTACTCTCCAGGGCCAGGTCTTTGATCCGTGAGTGGGAACATGATTCCTCTCCAGAGCCAGCTGTATGATCCCGGAGTGGGAATGTGATTCCTCTCCAGGGCTAGGTGTGTGATCCCGGAGTGGGCACGTAATCCCTCTACAGGGCCAGGTGTATGATGTCAGATTGGGAACGTGATCCCTTTCCAGGTCCAGCTGTGTGATGTCAGCGTGGGAATGTGGACCCTGGCCAGGTCTAGTTGTGTGATCTCAGAGTTGGAAAGTGATTCCTCACCACGGCCAAGTGTGTGATCCCGTAATGTGAAAGAGATTGCTCTTCTGGGCCCGGTGTATGATCACAGAGTGGGAACGTAATTCCTCTCCGGGGCAGGTGTATGATCCCAGAGTGGGAATGTGATTCCTCTCCAGGGCCTGCTGTGTGATCCCAGAGTGGGAACGTGATCCCTGTCTAGGGCCAGGTGAGTGATCTCAGATAGGGAACGTGATTCCTCTCCAGGGCCAGGTATATGATCTCAGATAGGGAACGTGATTCCTGTAAAGGGCAAGGTGTGTGATCCCCGAGTGGGATTGTGATTCCACTCCAGCGCCCGGTGTGTAATCTCAGAGTGGGAATGTGATTACTCTCCATGGCCAGGTGTGTGATCTCAGAATGGGAATGTGATCCCTCTCCAGGGCTAGTTGTGTGATCCCCGAGTGGGAACCTGATTCCTCTCCAGAGCCAGATGTGCGATCTCAGAGTGGGAATGTGATTCCTCTCCCGGGCCAGGTGTCTGATCCCCGAGTGGGAACGTGATTCCTCTCCAGAGCCAGATGTGTGATCTCAGAGTGGGAATGTGATTCCTTATCAGCGCCCGGTGTGTGAGCTCAGATGGGGAACTTGATTTTTCCGGAGGGCCAGGTGTGTGATCGGGGAATGGGATCATGGTCACTCTCCTGGGTCAGGTGTGTGATCTCAGAATAGGAATGTGTTTCCTCTTCAGGGCCAGGTGTGTGATCCCTTAGTGGGAACGTACTCTCTCTACCGGGCTACGTGTGTGATCACAGATTGTGAACGTGATTACTCTCCAGGGCTAGATGTGTGATCACAGAGTTGGACTGTGATTCCTCTCCAGGGCCAGGTGTGTGATCCTGGAGTGGGAACGTGATTCCTCTCCGGGCTCAGGTGTGTGATCTGAGAGTGGGAATGTGATTCTTCCGCCGGGCCAGGTGTGTGATCTCAAATTGGGAACGTGATTCTTCCGCAGGGTTAGATGTGTGATCCCGGAGTGGGAACGTGATTCCTCTCCAGGTCCAGGTGTGTGATCTCGGTGTGGGAATGTGATCTCTCTTCAGGGCGGGGTTTGTGATCCTGGAGTGGGAACGTGATTCCTCTCCAGGGCCAGGGGTGTGATCTGAGAGTGGGAATGTGATTCCTCTCCAGGGCCAGCTGTGTGATCCTGGAGTGGGAACGTGATTCCTCTCCGGGCTCAGGTGTGTGATCTCAGAGTGGGAATGTGATTCCTCTCCAGGGCCATGTGTGCGATATCAGAGTGGGATTGTGATTCCTCTCCAGGGCCAAGTATGTGATCCCGGAGTGGGAACTTGATCCCTCTCCTGGGTCAGGTGTGTGATCCCAGAGTAGGAATGTGTTTCCTCTTCAGGGCTACGTGTGTGATCTCAGATTGTGAACGTGATTACTCTCCAGGGCTAGTTGTGTGATCCCAGAGTGGGAACGTGATCCCTGTCTAGGGCCAGGTGAGTGATCTCAGATAGGGAACGTGATTCCTCTCCAGGGCCAGGTATATGATCTCAGATAGGGAACGTGATTCCTGTAAAGGGCAAGGTGTGTGATCCCTGAGTGGGATTGTGATTCCACTCCAGCGCCCGGTGTGTAATCTCAGAGTGGGAATGTGATTACTCTCCATGGCCAGGTGTGTGATCTCAGAATGGGAATGTGATCCCTCTCCAGGGCTAGTTGTGTGATCCCCGAGTGGGAACCTGATTCCTCTCCAGAGCCAGATGTGCGATCTCAGAGTGGGAATGTGATTCCTCTCCCGGGCCAGGTGTCTGATCCCCGAGTGGGAACGTGATTCCTCTCCAGAGCCAGATGTGTGATCTCAGAGTGGGAATGTGATTCCTTATCAGCGCCCGGTGTGTGAGCTCAGATGGGGAACTTGATTTTTCCAGAGGGCCAGGTGTGTGATCGGGGAATGGGATCATGGTCACTCTCCTGGGTCAGGTGTGTGATCTCAGAATAGGAATGTGTTTCCTCTTCAGGGCCAGGTGTGTGATCCCGTAGTGGGAACGTACTCTCTCTACCGGGCTACGTGTGTGATCACAGATTGTGAACGTGATTACTCTCCAGGGCTAGATGTGTGATCACAGAGTTGGACTGTGATTCCTCTCCAGGGCCAGGTGTGCGATCCTGGAGTGGGAACGTGATTCCTCTCCAGGGCCAGGTATATGATCTCAGATAGGGAACGTGATTCCTGTAAAGGGCAAGGTGTGTGATCCCCGAGTGGGATTGTGATTCCACTCCAGCACCCGGTGTGTGATCTCAGATTGGGAACGTGATTCTTCCGCAGGGCCAGATGTGTGATCCTGGAGTGAGAACGTGATTCCTCTCCAGGGGCATGTGTGTGATCCCGGAGTGGGAACGTTAGTCCTGTACAGGGCCAGGTGTGTGATCTCAGATTGGGAACGTGATTCTTCCGCACGTGATCCCTGTCTAGGGCCAGGTGTGCGATATCAGAGTGGGAACATGATCCCTCTCCTGGGCCAGGTGAGTGATCTCAGAGTGGGAACGTGATCCCTCTACAGGGCCAGGTGTGTGATCTCAGATTGGGAATGTAATTCCTCATCAGGGCCAGTTGTGTGATCTCAGATTGGGAACGTGATCCCTGTCCAGGTCCAGCTGTGTGATCTCAGAGTGGGAACGTGATACCGCTCCTGGGCCAGGTGTGTGATCCCGGAGTGGGAATGTGATCACTCTTCTGGGCCAGGTGTGTGATCCCGTAGTGGGAACGTACTCTCTCTACCGGGCTACGTGTGTGATCACAGATTGTGAACGTGATTACTCTCCAGGGCTAGATGTGTGATCACAGAGTTGGACTGTGATTCCTCTCCAGGGCCAGGTGTGTGATCCTGGAGTGGGAACGTGATTCCTCTCCGGGCTCAGGTGTGTGATCTGAGAGTGGGAATGTGATTCTTCCGCCGGGCCAGGTGTGTGATCTCAAATTGGGAACGTGATTCTTCCGCAGGGTTAGATGTGTGATCCCGGAGTGGGAACGTGATTCCTCTCCAGGTCCAGGTGTGTGATCTCGGTGTGGGAATGTGATCTCTCTTCAGGGCGGGGTTTGTGATCCTGGAGTGGGAACGTGATTCCTCTCCAGGGCCAGGGGTGTGATCTGAGAGTGGGAATGTGATTCCTCTCCAGGGCCAGCTGTGTGATCCTGGAGTGGGAACGTGATTCCTCTCCGGGCTCAGGTGTGTGATCTCAGAGTGGGAATGTGATTCCTCTCCAGGGCCATGTGTGCGATATCAGAGTGGGATTGTGATTCCTCTCCAGGGCTAGTTGTGTGTTCCCGGAGTGGGAACTTGATCCCTCTCCTGGGTCAGGTGTGTGATCCCAGAGTGGGAACGTGATCCCTGTCTAGGGCCAGGTGAGTGATCTCAGATAGGGAACGTGATTCCTCTCCAGGGCCAGGTATATGATCTCAGATAGGGAACGTGATTCCTGTAAAGGGCAAGGTGTGTGATCCCTGAGTGGGATTGTGATTCCACTCCAGCGCCCGGTGTGTAATCTCAGAGTGGGAATGTGATTACTCTCCATGGCCAGGTGTGTGATCTCAGAATGGGAATGTGATCCCTCTCCAGGGCTAGTTGTGTGATCCCCGAGTGGGAACCTGATTCCTCTCCAGAGCCAGATGTGCGATCTCAGAGTGGGAATGTGATTCCTCTCCCGGGCCAGGTGTCTGATCCCCGAGTGGGAACGTGATTTCTCTCCAGAGCCAGATGTGTGATCTCAGAGTGGGAATGTGATTCCTTATCAGCGCCCGGTGTGTGAGCTCAGATGGGGAACTTGATTTTTCCGGAGGGCCAGGTGTGTGATCGGGGAATGGGATCATGGTCACTCTCCTGGGTCAGGTGTGTGATCTCAGAATAGGAATGTGTTTCCTCTTCAGGGCCAGGTGTGTGATCCCGTAGTGGGAACGTACTCTCTCTACCGGGCTACGTGTGTGATCACAGATTGTGAACGTGATTACTCTCCAGGGCTAGATGTGTGATCACAGAGTTGGACTGTGATTCCTCTCCAGGGCCAGGTGTGTGATCCTGGAGTGGGAACGTGATTCCTCTCCAGGGCCAGGTATATGATCTCAGATAGGGAACGTGATTCCTGTAAAGGGCAAGGTGTGTGATCCCCGAGTGGGATTGTGATTCCACTCCAGCACCCGGTGTGTGATCTCAGATTGGGAACGTGATTCTTCCGCAGGGCCAGATGTGTGATCCTGGAGTGAGAACGTGATTCCTCTCCAGGGGCATGTGTGTGATCCCGGAGTGGGAACGTTAGTCCTGTACAGGGCCAGGTGTGTGATCTCAGATTGGGAACGTGATTCTTCCGCACGTGATCCCTGTCTAGGGCCAGGTGTGCGATATCAGAGTGGGAACATGATCCCTCTCCTGGGCCAGGTGAGTGATCTCAGAGTGGGAACCTGATCCCTCTCCAGGGCCAGGTGTGTGATCCCGGAGTGGGAAAGTGATTCCTTTCCGGGGCCAGGTGTATGATCTCAGATTGGGAACGTGATCCCTCTACAGGGCCAGGTGTGTGATCTCAGATTGGGAATGTAATTCCTCATCAGGGCCAGTTGTGTGATCTCAGATTGGGAACGTGATCCCTGTCCAGGTCCAGCTGTGTGATCTCAGAGTGGGAACGTGATACCGCTCCTGGGCCAGGTGTGTGATCCCGTAGTGTGAAAGTGATCCCTCTTCTGGGCCAGGTGTGTGATCCCGGAGTGGGAATGTGATCCCTCTTCTGGGCCAGGTGTGTGATCACAGAGTGGGAACGTGATACCTCACCTGTGCCAGGTGTGAGCTTCCGGAATGGGAATGTGATCCCTCTCGGGGGTCACTTCTGTCATCCTGGAGTGGGAACGTGATCCCTCTCCAGGGCCAGGAGTGTGATCTCAGGTTGGGAACGTGATTACTCTCCAGGGCCAGGTCTTTGATCCGTGAGTGGGAACATGATTCCTCTCCAGAGCCAGCTGTATGATCCCGGAGTGGGAATGTGATTCCTCTCCAGGGCTAGGTGTGTGATCCCGGAGTGGGCACGTAATCCCTCTACAGGGCCAGGTGTATGATGTCAGATTGGGAACGTGATCCCTTTCCAGGTCCAGCTGTGTGATGTCAGCGTGGGAATGTGGACCCTGGCCAGGTCTAGTTGTGTGATCTCAGAGTTGGGAAGTGATTCCTCGCCAAGTCCAAGTGTGTGATCCCGTAATGTGAAAGAGATTACTCTTCTGGGCCCGGTGTATGATCACAGAGAGGGAACGTAATTCCTCTCCGGGGCCAGGTGTATGATCCCAGAGTGGGAATGTGATTCCTCTCCAGGGCCTGCTGTGTGATCCCAGAGTGGGAACGTGATCCCTGTCTAGGGCCAGGTGAGTGATCTCAGATAGGGAACGTGATTCCTCTCCAGGGCCAGGTATATGATCTCAGATAGGGAATGTGATTCCTGTAAAGGGCAAGGTGTGTGATCCCTGAGTGGGATTGTGATTCCACTCCAGCGCCCGGTGTGTAATCTCAGAGTGGGAATGTGATTACTCTCCATGGCCAGGTGTGTGATCTCAGAATGGGAATGTGATCCCTCTCCAGGGCTAGTTGTGTGATCCCCGAGTGGGAACGTGATTCCTCTCCAGAGCCAGATGTGCGATCTCAGAGTGGGAATGTGATTCCTCTCCCGGGCCAGGTGTCTGATCCCCGAGTGGGAACGTGATTCCTCTCCAGAGCCAGATGTGTGATCTCAGAGTGGGAATGTGATTCCTTATCAGCGCCCGGTGTGTGAGCTCAGATGGGGAACTTGATTTTTCCAGAGGGCCAGGTGTGTGATCGGGGAATGGGATCATGGTCACTCTCCTGGGTCAGGTGTGTGATCTCAGAATAGGAATGTGTTTCCTCTTCAGGGCCAGGTGTGTGATCCCTTAGTGGGAACGTACTCTCTCTACCGGGCTACGTGTGTGATCACAGATTGTGAACGTGATTACTCTCCAGGGCTAGATGTGTGATCACAGAGTTGGACTGTGATTCCTCTCCAGGGCCAGGTGTGTGATCCTGGAGTGGGAACGTGATTCCTCTCCGGGCTCAGGTGTGTGATCTGAGAGTGGGAATGTGATTCTTCCGCCGGGCCAGGTGTGTGATCTCAAATTGGGAACGTGATTCTTCCGCAGGGTTAGATGTGTGATCCCGGAGTGGGAACGTGATTCCTCTCCAGGTCCAGGTGTGTGATCTCGGTGTGGGAATGTGATCTCTCTTCAGGGCGGGGTTTGTGATCCTGGAGTGGGAACGTGATTCCTCTCCAGGGCCAGGGGTGTGATCTGAGAGTGGGAATGTGATTCCTCTCCAGGGCCAGCTGTGTGATCCTGGAGTGGGAACGTGATTCCTCTCCGGGCTCAGGTGTGTGATCTCAGAGTGGGAATGTGATTCCTCTCCAGGGCCATGTGTGCGATATCAGAGTGGGATTGTGATTCCTCTCCAGGGCCAAGTATGTGATCCCGGAGTGGGAACTTGATCCCTCTCCTGGGTCAGGTGTGTGATCCCAGAGTAGGAATGTGTTTCCTCTTCAGGGCTACGTGTGTGATCTCAGATTGTGAACGTGATTACTCTCCAGGGCTAGTTGTGTGATCCCAGAGTGGGAACGTGATCCCTGTCTAGGGCCAGGTGAGTGATCTCAGATAGGGAACGTGATTCCTCTCCAGGGCCAGGTATATGATCTCAGATAGGGAACGTGATTCCTGTAAAGGGCAAGGTGTGTGATCCCTGAGTGGGATTGTGATTCCACTCCAGCGCCCGGTGTGTAATCTCAGAGTGGGAATGTGATTACTCTCCATGGCCAGGTGTGTGATCTCAGAATGGGAATGTGATCCCTCTCCAGGGCTAGTTGTGTGATCCCCGAGTGGGAACGTGATTCCTCTCCAGAGCCAGATGTGCGATCTCAGAGTGGGAATGTGATTCCTCTCCCGGGCCAGGTGTCTGATCCCCGAGTGGGAACGTGATTCCTCTCCAGAGCCAGATGTGTGATCTCAGAGTGGGAATGTGATTCCTTATCAGCGCCCGGTGTGTGAGCTCAGATGGGGAACTTGATTTTTCCGGAGGGCCAGGTGTGTGATCGGGGAATGGGATCATGGTCACTCTCCTGGGTCAGGTGTGTGATCTCAGAATAGGAATGTGTTTCCTCTTCAGGGCCAGGTGTGTGATCCCTTAGTGGGAACGTACTCTCTCTACCGGGCTACGTGTGTGATCACAGATTGTGAACGTGATTACTCTCCAGGGCTAGATGTGTGATCACAGAGTTGGACTGTGATTCCTCTCCAGGGCCAGGTGTGTGATCCTGGAGTGGGAACGTGATTCCTCTCCGGGCTCAGGTGTGTGATCTGAGAGTGGGAATGTGATTCTTCCGCCGGGCCAGGTGTGTGATCTCAAATTGGGAACGTGATTCTTCCGCAGGGTTAGATGTGTGATCCCGGAGTGGGAACGTGATTCCTCTCCAGGTCCAGGTGTGTGATCTCGGTGTGGGAATGTGATCTCTCTTCAGGGCGGGGTTTGTGATCCTGGAGTGGGAACGTGATTCCTCTCCAGGGCCAGGGGTGTGATCTGAGAGTGGGAATGTGATTCCTCTCCAGGGCCAGCTGTGTGATCCTGGAGTGGGAACGTGATTCCTCTCCGGGCTCAGGTGTGTGATCTCAGAGTGGGAATGTGATTCCTCTCCAGGGCCATGTGTGCGATATCAGAGTGGGATTGTGATTCCTCTCCAGGGCCAAGTATGTGATCCCGGAGTGGGAACTTGATCCCTCTCCTGGGTCAGGTGTGTGATCCCAGAGTAGGAATGTGTTTCCTCTTCAGGGCTACGTGTGTGATCTCAGATTGTGAACGTGATTACTCTCCAGGGCTAGTTGTGTGATCCCGGAGTGGGAACGTGATTCCTCTCCATGGCCATGTGTGTGATCCCAGAGTGGGAACGTGATCCCTGTCTAGGGCCAGGTGAGTGATCTCAGATAGGGAACGTGATTCCTCTCCAGGGCCAGGTATATGATCTCAGATAGGGAACGTGATTCCTGTAAAGGGCAAGGTGTGTGATCCCTGAGTGGGATTGTGATTCCACTCCAGCACCCGGTGTGTAATCTCAGAGTGGGAATGTGATTACTCTCCATGGCCAGGTGTGTGATCTCAGAATGGGAATGTGATCCCTCTCCAGGGCTAGTTGTGTGATCCCCGAGTGGGAACCTGATTCCTCTCCAGAGCCAGATGTGCGATCTCAGAGTGGGAATGTGATTCCTCTCCCGGGCCAGGTGTCTGATCCCCGAGTGGGAACGTGATTTCTCTCCAGAGCCAGATGTGTGATCTCAGAGTGGGAATGTGATTCCTTATCAGCGCCCGGTGTGTGAGCTCAGATGGGGAACTTGATTTTTCCAGAGGGCCAGGTGTGTGATCGGGGAATGGGATCATGGTCACTCTCCTGGGTCAGGTGTGTGATCTCAGAATAGGAATGTGTTTCCTCTTCAGGGCCAGGTGTGTGATCCCGTAGTGGGAACGTACTCTCTCTACCGGGCTACGTGTGTGATCACAGATTGTGAACGTGATTACTCTCCAGGGCTAGATGTGTGATCACAGAGTTGGACTGTGATTCCTCTCCAGGGCCAGGTGTGCGATCCTGGAGTGGGAACGTGATTCCTCTCCAGGGCCAGGTATATGATCTCAGATAGGGAACGTGATTCCTGTAAAGGGCAAGGTGTGTGATCCCCGAGTGGGATTGTGATTCCACTCCAGCACCCGGTGTGTGATCTCAGATTGGGAACGTGATTCTTCCGCAGGGCCAGATGTGTGATCCTGGAGTGAGAACGTGATTCCTCTCCAGGGGCATGTGTGTGATCCCGGAGTGGGAACGTTAGTCCTGTACAGGGCCAGGTGTGTGATCTCAGATTGGGAACGTGATTCTTCCGCACGTGATCCCTGTCTAGGGCCAGGTGTGCGATATCAGAGTGGGAACATGATCCCTCTCCTGGGCCAGGTGAGTGATCTCAGAGTGGGAACGTGATCCCTCTACAGGGCCAGGTGTGTGATCTCAGATTGGGAATGTAATTCCTCATCAGGGCCAGTTGTGTGATCTCAGATTGGGAACGTGATCCCTGTCCAGGTCCAGCTGTGTGATCTCAGAGTGGGAACGTGATACCGCTCCTGGGCCAGGTGTGTGATCCCGGAGTGGGAATGTGATCACTCTTCTGGGCCAGGTGTGTGATCCCGTAGTGGGAACGTACTCTCTCTACCGGGCTACGTGTGTGATCACAGATTGTGAACGTGATTACTCTCCAGGGCTAGATGTGTGATCACAGAGTTGGACTGTGATTCCTCTCCAGGGCCAGGTGTGTGATCCTGGAGTGGGAACGTGATTCCTCTCCGGGCTCAGGTGTGTGATCTGAGAGTGGGAATGTGATTCTTCCGCCGGGCCAGGTGTGTGATCTCAAATTGGGAACGTGATTCTTCCGCAGGTCCAGGTGTGTGATCTCGGTGTGGGAATGTGATCTCTCTTCAGGGCGGGGTTTGTGATCCTGGAGTGGGAACGTGATTCCTCTCCAGGGCCAGGGGTGTGATCTGAGAGTGGGAATGTGATTCCTCTCCAGGGCCAGCTGTGTGATCCTGGAGTGGGAACGTGATTCCTCTCCGGGCTCAGGTGTGTGATCTCAGAGTGGGAATGTGATTCCTCTCCAGGGCCATGTGTGCGATATCAGAGTGGGATTGTGATTCCTCTCCAGGGCTAGTTGTGTGATCCCGGAGTGGGAACTTGATCCCTCTCCTGGGTCAGGTGTGTGATCCCAGAGTGGGAACGTGATCCCTGTCTAGGGCCAGGTGAGTGATCTCAGATAGGGAACGTGATTCCTCTCCAGGGCCAGGTATATGATCTCAGATAGGGAACGTGATTCCTGTAAAGGGCAAGGTGTGTGATCCCTGAGTGGGATTGTGATTCCACTCCAGCGCCCGGTGTGTAATCTCAGAGTGGGAATGTGATTACTCTCCATGGCCAGGTGTGTGATCTCAGAATGGGAATGTGATCCCTCTCCAGGGCTAGTTGTGTGATCCCCGAGTGGGAACCTGATTCCTCTCCAGAGCCAGATGTGCGATCTCAGAGTGGGAATGTGATTCCTCTCCCGGGCCAGGTGTCTGATCCCCGAGTGGGAACGTGATTTCTCTCCAGAGCCAGATGTGTGATCTCAGAGTGGGAATGTGATTCCTTATCAGCGCCCGGTGTGTGAGCTCAGATGGGGAACTTGATTTTTCCGGAGGGCCAGGTGTGTGATCGGGGAATGGGATCATGGTCACTCTCCTGGGTCAGGTGTGTGATCTCAGAATAGGAATGTGTTTCCTCTTCAGGGCCAGGTGTGTGATCCCGTAGTGGGAACGTACTCTCTCTACCGGGCTACGTGTGTGATCACAGATTGTGAACGTGATTACTCTCCAGGGCTAGATGTGTGATCACAGAGTTGGACTGTGATTCCTCTCCAGGGCCAGGTGTGTGATCCTGGAGTGGGAACGTGATTCCTCTCCAGGGCCAGGTATATGATCTCAGATAGGGAACGTGATTCCTGTAAAGGGCAAGGTGTGTGATCCCCGAGTGGGATTGTGATTCCACTCCAGCACCCGGTGTGTGATCTCAGATTGGGAACGTGATCCCTCTCCAGGGCCAGGTGTGTGATCTGAGAGTGGGAACGTGATTCCTCTCCTGGGCCAGTTGTGTGATTCCAGAGAGGGAATGTGATACCACTCCTGGGCCAGGTGTGTGATCTCAGAATGGGAATGTGATCCCTCTCCAGGGCTAGTTGTGTGATCCCCGAGTGGGAACCTGATTCCTCTCCAGAGCCAGATGTGCGATCTCAGAGTGGGAATGTGATTCCTCTCCCGGGCCAGGTGTCTGATCCCCGAGTGGGAACGTGATTTCTCTCCAGAGCCAGATGTGTGATCTCAGAGTGGGAATGTGATTCCTTATCAGCGCCCGGTGTGTGAGCTCAGATGGGGAACTTGATTTTTCCGGAGGGCCAGGTGTGTGATCGGGGAATGGGATCATGGTCACTCTCCTGGGTCAGGTGTGTGATCTCAGAATAGGAATGTGTTTCCTCTTCAGGGCCAGGTGTGTGATCCCGTAGTGGGAACGTACTCTCTCTACCGGGCTACGTGTGTGATCACAGATTGTGAACGTGATTACTCTCCAGGGCTAGATGTGTGATCACAGAGTTGGACTGTGATTCCTCTCCAGGGCCAGGTGTGTGATCCTGGAGTGGGAACGTGATTCCTCTCCAGGGCCAGGTATATGATCTCAGATAGGGAACGTGATTCCTGTAAAGGGCAAGGTGTGTGATCCCCGAGTGGGATTGTGATTCCACTCCAGCACCCGGTGTGTGATCTCAGATTGGGAACGTGATCCCTCTCCAGGGCCAGGTGTGTGATCTGAGAGTGGGAACGTGATTCCTCTCCTGGGCCAGTTGTGTGATTCCAGAGAGGGAATGTGATACCACTCCTGGGCCAGGTGTGTGATCGCGGATTGGGAATGTGATCCCTCTCCAGGGCCAGGTGTGTGATCTCAGAGACGGAACGTGATTCCTCTCCAGGGCCAGGTGTGTGATCTCAGAGTCGGAATGTGATCCCTGTCCAGGGCCAGGTGTGTGATCCCGGAATGGGAACGTGATTCCTCTCCAGGGCCAGGTGTGTGATCTCAGAGTCGGAATGTGATCCCTCTCCAGGACCAGTTGTGTGACATCAGAGTGAGAATGTGATTCCTCTCCAGGGCCAGGTGTGTGATACTGAATTGGAAACATGACTCCTTTCCTGGCTAAGGTGTCTGATCCCGGATTGGGAACGTGATTCCTCTGAAGGGCCCGGTGTGTGATCCCCAAGTGGGAACATGATTACTTTCCAGGTCCAGGTGTGTGATCTCAGAGTGGGAATGTGATTCCTCTCCACGGCCTGTTTTGTGATCTCGAGTGGGAATGTCATTCCCCTCCAGAGCCAGTTGTTTGATCCCGGAATGGGAGTTTGTTTCCTCTCCAGGGCCAGGTGTGTCATCTCGGAGTGGGAATGTGATTCCTCTCCAGGGCCAAGTGTGTGATCTTCGAGTGGGAATGTGATCCCTGTACAGGGCTACGTCTGTGATCTCAGATTGGGAACGTGATTCCTCTGAAGGACCTGGTGTGAGATCTCAGATTGGGAATGTGATTCCTCTCCAGGGCCAGGTGTGTGATCTCAGAGTGGGAATGTGATCCCTCTACAGGGCCAGGTGTGTGATCCCAGAGTGGGAATATGACTCCTCTCCAGGGCCAGGTGTGTGATCCCAGAGTGGGAGCGTGATTCCCCTCCAGGGCCAGCGGTGTGATCTCAGAGTGGGAACGTGATCCATGTCCAGGGCCAGGTGTGTGATCCCGGAGTGGGAACGTGATTCCTCTAAAGGGCAAGGTGTGTCTTCTCAGGTTGGGAATGTGATCCCTCTCCAGGGCCAGGTGTGTGATCTCAGATTGGGAACGTGATCCCTGTCCAGGTCCAGCTGTGTGATGTCAGCGTGGGAATGTGGACCCTGGCCAGGTCTAGTTGTGTGATCTCAGAGTTGGAAAGTGATTCCTCACCACGGCCAAGTGTGTGATCTCGTAATGTGAAAGAGATTCCTCTTCTGGGCCCGGTGTATGATCACAGAGTGGGAACGTAATACCTCTCCGGGGCAAGTGTATGATCCCAGAGTGGGAATGTGATTCCTCTCCAGGGCCAGCTGTGTGATTCCAGAGAGGGAATGTGATACCACTCCTGGGCCAGGTGTGTGATCGCGGATTGGGAATGTGATCCCTCTCCAGGGCCAGGTGTGTGATCGTGGATTGGGAATGTGATCCCTCTCCAGGGCCAGGTGTGTGATCTGAGAGTGGGAACGTGATTCCACTCCTGGGCCAGGTGTGTGATCGCGGATTGGGAATGTGATCCCTCTCCAGGGCCAGGTGTGTCTCCTCAGACTGGGAACGTGATTCCTCTCCACGTCCATGTGTGTGATCTCAGAGTGGGAATGTGATCCCTCTCCAGGGCCGGATGTGTGATCTCAGAGTGGGAATGTGATACCACTCCTGGGCCAGGTGTGTGATCGCGGATTGGGAATGTGATCCCTCTCCAGGGCCAGGTGTGTGATCTGAGAGTGGGAACGTGATTCCTCTCCAGGTCCAGGTGTGTGATCCCGGAATGGGAACCTGATCCCTCTCCTGGTCAGGTGTGAGATCTCGGAGTGGGAATGTGATTCTTCTCCAGGGCCAGGTGTGTGATCTCAGAGTGGGAATGTGATTCCTCTCCAGGGTCAGGTGTGTGATCTCAGAGTGGGAATGTGATTCCTCTCCAGGGCCAGGTGTGTGATCCCGGATTGGGAACGTGATTCCTCTGAAGGGCCCTGTGTGTGATCCCCAAGTGGGAACGTGATTACTTTCCAGGTCCAGGTGTGTGATCTCAGAGTGGGAATGTGATTCCTCTCCACGGCCTGTTTTGTGATCTCGAGTGGGAATGTCATTCCCCTCCAGAGCCAGTTGTTTGATCCCGGAATGGGAGTGTGTTTCCTCTCCAGGGCCAGGTGTGTCATCTCGGAGTGGGAATGTGATTCCTCTCCAGGGCCAAGTGTGTGATCTTCGAGTGGGAATGTGATCCCTGTACAGGGCTACGTCTGTGATCTCAGATTGGGAACGTGATTTCCAGGTGTGAGATCCTGGATTGGAAACATGACTCCTTTCCGGGGTAAGGTGTGTGATCCCAGATTGGGAACGTGATTCCTCTGAAGGGCCCGGTGTGTGATCTCAGATTGGGAATGTGATTCCTCTCCAGGGCCAGGTGTGTGATCTCAGAGTGGGAATGTGATCCCTCTCCAGAGCCAGGTGTGTGATCTCAGATTGGGAACGTGATTCCTCTCCAGGGCCAGGTGTGTGATCCTGGAGTGGGAATATGATTCCTCTCCAGGGCCAGGTGTGTGATCTCAGATTGGGAACGTGATTCCTCTCCAGGGCCAGGTGTGTGATCTCAGAGTGGGAACGTGATCCATGTCCAGGGCCATGTGTGTGATCCCGGAGTGGGAATGTGATCCCTCTCCAGGGCCATGTGTGTGATCTCAGATTGGGAACGTGATCCCACCCCAGGGCCAGGTTTGTGATCCCAGAGTGGGATTGTGATCCCTCTCCAGGGCCGGTTGTGTGATCCCGGAGTGGGAATGTGATTCCTCTGAAGGGCCAGGTGTGTCTCCTCAGACTGGGAACGTGATTCCTCTCCACGTCCATGTGTGTGATCTCAGAGTGGGAATGTGATCCCTCTCCAGGGCCGGATGTGTGATCTCAGAGTGGGAATGTGATTCCTCTCCAGGGCCAGGTGTGTGATACTGAATTGGAAACATGACTCCTTTCCGGGGTAAGGTGTGTGATCCCGGATTGGGAACGTGATTCCTCTGAAGGGCCCGGTATGTGATCCCGGAGTGGGAACGTGATTACTCTCCAGGTCCAGGTGTGTGATCTCAGAGTGGGAATGTGATTCCTCTCCACGGCCTGTTTTGTGATCTCGAGAGGGAATGTCATTCCCCTCCAGAGCCAGTTGTTTGATCCCGGAATGGGATTGTGTTTCCTCTCCAGGGCCAGGTGTGTGATCCCGGAATGGGAGTGTGTTTCCTCTCCAGGGCCAGTTGTTTGATCCCGAATGGGAGTGTGTTTCCTGTCCAGGGCCAGGTGTGTGATCACTGTTAGAGATGTGAAATTGCTGGAGTGACTGGGGTTGTTCTATAACATGGAACTTGGAACATTATAGCACAGTGCAGACCCTTCAGCCACTTCTGAGATCAATTTAACCTTTTCCTCATTCATTTCCCTCAATTTGTCTACGCTTTGTGTGCTTATTTAATTCCCTCTACCACTTTCGCAGCTTGCGTTCCATGCACCCACCTCTCTCTGTGCACAAACCTAATTCTGAATTCCCCCAACGAACACATACCAAATGCCAGGGGAACTCAGCAAGCCAGGCAGCATCTATGGAAAAGATTAAACTTTCAACATTTCAGGCTGAATCCTTCATCAGAAATATTGTTTGCTCCGATCACATTAAGATTATGTCCCTTCGTATTAGCTATTTCTGTCTTTGGAAAAGGTCTCTGGTTAAGTGTGTTGCCTGGATTAGGGAGCACGCCGTCTGAGAACAGGTTGAGTGAACTTCCTTTTCTCCCTGGAATGACTGAGGATGAGAGGTGACCTGATAGAGGTGTTCATGATGATGAGAGGGATTGATCATGTGGATAGTCAGAGGCTTTTTCCTAGGGCTGAAACGCATAGCACGAGAGGGCATAGTTTTAAGGTGCTTGGAAGTAGGTACAGAAGAGAGGAGATGTCACGGGGCAAGTTTTTTACGCGGAGGGTGTTGAGTGCATGGAATGGGTGCCAGCAACGGTGGTGGAGACAGATATGATAGGGTCTTTTAAGAGTCTCCTGGATAGGTACATGAAGCTTAGCAAAATAGAGGACTATGGGTAACCCTAGGTAATTTCTAAAATATATACATGTTGGGCACAGCATTGTGGGCCAAAGGGCCTGTATTGTGCTGTAGGCTTCCTATGTTTCTGTGTTTCTATCCACTCTATCTTCGACTGTTATCATGTTGAACATCAAGGGCAAAGGTTGTGATCTGAGTCCGGAGGGTCTGGCGCTGCTTTTGCTGGAACAAAGAAAGCTGACATGGTTCTGGAGAGGGTCTAGCGGAGACTTTCTGGGCCGTTGCCTGGGATGAAGGAGAGACTCTGACTGTTTCCGTGGAGCAGAGGGTCATGATTGGGGTATACATTTACATAGTTTGAGGGACATGGATAGGGGAGACAGCCAGAAACTAGTGTCCCCCCAACTTTTGTGCTGAGCGCCCTGACTGATGAAGGCCAGTGTGACAAAAGCTTTTTACTCCAACCTTGTGACTCCACTTTCAGGGGGCCATGAACCCAGCTCCAGTGCCCCTCTGTTGTGCAATGTTCCCAGCACTCAACCACACACTGCGAAAGTCCTGCCTTGACTTTTATAATTATTAGAGATGCAGTACAGTACCAGGCCTTTTCGGCCCAGTGAGCCCCCACCACCCAGTTACACCCCTCTGGCTTTGGAACGGGGGAGGGAACCGGAGCGCCCGGAAGAAACGTACGCGGTCCCGGGGGCGGCTGTGCCTGATGGATAGCGATGGAATTGAACCCATACTGCTGGCACAGTAGTAGCATTGTACCACCATGCTGCCCTGATTTGATTTCCCAAGGCACACCACCTCACACTTTTCCAAGTGAAGCTCCATTTGCCACTTACTGTCGAGTTCCACACCGATTCTGCAGCCGGCTGGGGTCTAGTGGAATGGTGAGCAGCCCAAAGGGGCTGAATGACCTTTTCTCCGGAATGAGGAGTGTGTGTGTAACCACCTTCCCTTTCTGCTCTGACATAGGTGGAAAGAGAGATTGCTATCCTGAAGCTGATCGAACACCCTCACGTACTGAAGCTCCACGACGTCTATGAAAATAAGAAATATTTGTAGGTATTATTATGTTTTTCACTCGCTGTGTGGTGTGCAGCCCTTGGGTTCTCCGGAAGCAGTAGTGGCCGATCCCTGATCATTTGCAGGAAGAGTTTCTCTGGGTGAGGGCCAGTGATGCCAAGGTGTGGCACCTTCCCGTGCCAGCAACCAGCCTCTGCCCACTACCGTGGCGATGCCCAAAGACCCAGTGGCTGGCACGCACTCACACCCTCACAAGGGAGGGCCACACTACTGGAGGTGGAGATCTCGGGGAGAGCAGTTACACTGAACCCTCCTCTTCCTCCCCACGCACTGATTGGAAACACCCCATGGCCTCCGTAAGACCAAGCAAGTCTGCTCTGCCATTCCGTCATTCTCTCAACCCCATTCTCCTGTCTTCACCCCATAACCTTTGACAACCTTACTAATCAAGGACCTGTCAAGCTCTGCTTTAAATATAGCCGACGACTAGGCCTCCGCAGCCGGCTGTTGTGATGAATTCCCGAGGTTCACTGCGCTCTGCGTGAAGAATCGTCACCTATGTTCTAAATGGATGTCCTTCTGTTCCAAGGCTGTGCCCTCTGCTCTCAGACTCTCCCACTATTGGAAACATCCTTTCTATGACCCAGATGTCCGAGGCATCTCCTTATAATTCATGCAACACACTGGAGGAACTCAGCAGGCCGGGCAGCATCTATGAAGGAAAAGCACAGTGACATTTTGGGCTGCTCTCCTTTGGCAGGATGGGTTTTGAACCCTGCTGAAGGGTTTCGGCCCGAAACGTCGACCGTGCTTATTTCCATAGATGCTGCTGGCCTGCTGAGTTTCTCCAGCATTTCGTGTGTGTTGCTCGGATTTCCAGCAGATTTTCTCTTGTTTGTTCCTTATAATTCATGCCCTTGAGTCCCAGAGTCATCCTTATAAATCATTTTTTCAGCCTCTCTAGGTTAACCACATCCTTCCTATAGCTGGGTGATTGGACCTGTGCACAGTGCTCCAAGTTGTGTTCTCACAACGTCCTGTACAGCTATTACGTGAAGTGTTCTCTAATGATATGAAGGAATTTAGTCTATCACAGGTTATGGTATGGACCAAAGTTAGGGAGAGTGGGTGCTCTAATGGAGCCTGGGTCATGTCAGAGTGAGTTGGTGGAACCCATCCCTTCATGGAAACCCTTCCTGTTATTATTGCCAGGTTCACTTCATACTGGAGTGCCCATCATGGGAGCCCCTTCCATTATTGAGGCCAGGTTCACTCCTTAGCACAGTGCCCATCATAGCTGCCCAGATGTTTGAGCTATTAGAAGCAAAGGCACTGAACCTCTGTCCTTAATGTATCTGCGGCTGGTAGCACCTACCTACTTCAGCAATGAGATAGTCATTCCTTGCACTAAGCAAACGCGTAGTCATGTTGAGGCATTTGTGATTGTATTTGGATCTGCAAGTTCAAGAGCTGTTCTACTAAACCCTGGTTAGACCCCCCTTGGAGCATTGTGTCAGTTCTGTTTTGTTTCATTATAGGAAGGATGTGGAAGCGTCAGAGAGGGTGCAGTGGAGATCTGCTAGGATGCTGCCTGGTTTGGAGAGAATGTCTTATGAGGAAAGGCAGAGTGAGTTAGGGGTTTCAGCTCATTTTTTTATTTGGAGATTAGGCATGGTTCAGGCCCAGCAACCCACCTAGTTGACTTTAGCCTAATCACAAGAAAATTTACAACTTACTAACTGGTAGAGTATTGCTTTGAACTATGGCAGGAAGAGAGAAGAACAAACTCCTTACCAGCAGTGCTGGAATTTGAACTCTGAACTCTGGTACAGCCTGAGCTGTAATAGTGTTGCATTAATCACTTCCCCACCGTGGCTCCCCATTTGGAGGGAAGGAGGATGAGAGGTGACTTGATAGAGGAGTACAAGATGACGAGGTACACATCAAGTGATTAGCGGAGGCTTTTTCCCAGGGTAGAAGTGGCCATCCTTTGAGGGTGATTGGAGGAAAGTATGGGGCAAGTGTCAGAGGGATTGTACACATTCATGTTACCCATAGGGGAGGCATTGCATAGGATATTGAACAGAGAACACAACAGCACAGTACAGGTTCTTCAGCCCACAATGTAGTGCTGACCTTTTCACCTACTCTAAGATCAATTTAGACCTTCTCTCCCACACAGCCCTCCATTTTTCTTTTATCCATATGCCTATCTAAGAGTTCTTTAAATGTCCCTAATGTATCTGCCTCTACTTCACCCCTGGTAGCACATTCCACGCACCTACCTACCTTGGACAACCTCCCCAATACTTTGCTTCAAACACCTTAAAGTTATGTCCTGTCATATTAGCATTTCTGCCCTGGGAAAAAGCCTCTTGATATCTTGTACACGTCGTCTCATCCTCTGTCATTCCAAAGAGAAAAGCCCTAGCTCGCTAAACCTATCCTCATAAGACATTCTCACTAATCCAAAGAGCATCCTGGCAAATCTCCTGTGCATCCTTTCTAAAGCTCCCACATGCTTTCCGTAATGAGGCGACTAGAACTGAACATAATACTCCAAGGGATGTTTCAACTCAAAGCATCAATAAGTTGACGGCAGGGAAAATAATGGAGCAGATTCTGAGGGATAGGATTTTAATAAAGAATTTGACATGGTTGAGCATGTCCAGAAAATTAGGATTCATGGAACCTATGATGACTTGGCCCGTAGAATCCCAAATTGGCTTGGCCATAGAAGACAGTTATGCATGGTACTTACTCTGACTGGCGACTTGAGACTAGTTGGGTTCCGGGAATGAAAGAGTTAACACGTGGAGCGTTTGGCAGCTTTGGGCCTGTGCTCACTGGAATTTAGATAAATGTGGGGGAGATTGAATTGGAACCTACCAGGTTGAAAGGACCAGATAGGGTTGATGTGGAGAGAATGTTTTCTGTGGCGGGGATGTCCAGAACTCAAGGGCACAGCCTCAAAATTGAGGGCAGACCCTTTAGAACAGAGTCAAGGAGAAATTTTTTTTAGCCAGAGGGTAGTGAATCTGTGGAATGCTCTGCCATAGACTGCAGTGGAGGCCAAGTCCATGGGGATATTTAAAGTGCCCTGACCAATCAGTTTCCTCATTGGTCAGGGCATCAAAGGTTAATGTGAGAAGGCAAGTGCATGGAGTTGAGTGGGATCAGGATCAGCCATTATGGAATGGCTGAGCAGACCCAATGGGCTGTGTGGCCTAATTCTCCTATGTCTTATGGTCTGTACTGGGACCTCTGCTGTTTGTTATATATATAAATGGTTTGGATGCAAATATGGTAGGCTGAATGGGTCATTTGCAGACAACACAAATTTTGGTGGCAATCAAATTTTGATTGGATAGAAGGTTGCCAAAGAATACGTCAAGAATCATTTGCAGATATGGACAGAGATTGAGTTTAATCTGGCCAAGCATGTGATGGTGCACCTTGGGATGTGCAACATAAGGGGACAGGTTTAGTGGCAGAGTGCTGATGAACAGAAGGATGTTGAGATCAGGTACATGGTTGAGAAAGTCTAATGGCACATTTGCCATCATTACATGAAGCATTGAGTTCAAGAGTCAGGAAGTTATGTTACAGTGTATGTAACTCTAGTTACACAACACTTAGACTATTGTGTTTAATTCTGTGTGTAAAGGAAAGATGAGAAGGCTTCGCAGAGGGTCAAAGGAGGTTTGCCAGGATGCTGCTTGGTTTGGAGGACTTGTCCAATGAGGTACCGGAGGTGGGGATATGTCTCTACCAAAGGAGGTGTGAGGCACTCATTCTCTCCACTAGCCTGCAGGTCACCCTTGGACAAGGTGAATTTAGCACCTGTTTAGACCTCCGATCAAGGCCACGTAAAGCCACGGGAGCAGGTGGTGGATGGTCGTATGAGCATTTGGTGTACATCACAGGTCCTGGTTATGTGACCACTGACACCAGGCAGACAGTCTCTGAAGAGTATTGATAATGGCTGGGGTTGCCTGTCTTGTCAAGACGCTGTCCAGAAGAAGACAATGGCAAATCACTTCTGTAGAAAACTTTTTCAAGAACAGTCATGGTCAAGAGATGGCACACAATGATGATGCTGATGATTCTATGAGGTGAGGTGGACAAGCTGGGATTATTTTCTCTGGAGCAGTGGAGGCTGAGAGGAGATTGATCATAGAACATAGAACCCCTACAGCACAATACAGGCCCTTCGGCCCACAAACTTGCGCCGAACATGTCCTTACCTTAGAAATTACTAGGCTTACCTATAGCCCTCTATTTTATTAAGCTCCATTTACCTATCTAATAATTTGTAGAAAATTGTAATTGTATATGAGGCATTGATAGAATAGACAGTCAGTATCTTTTTTCCCCAGGATCAAAATGTCTTGTACTAGAGGACGTGTATTTATCGTAAGAGAGGGAAAGTATAAAGGAGGTATGTGAGGCAGTTTTTTTTTACACAGGAGGTGGTGGGGACCAAAATTCACTGCCAGAAGTGGTTGTGGAGGCAGTCAGCAGACAAGAATTTAAGAGACTATGAGATAAGCACATGAATATGCAGAGAATTGTATGTGTGTGGGGGTACGTAGGGGGGTTATTTATTTATTGAGATACGGCAGGAATTAGGCCCCTCTGGCCCTGCATGATGCCCAGCATCTCCCGACTTAACTACTAGGAAAGCTGACGAGGGCAAAGCAGTGGATGTTGTCTATATGGACTTCAGTAAGACCTTTAACAAGGTTCCGCACGGAAGGTTAGTTAGGAAGGTTCAATCGTTAGCTATTAATATTGAAGTAGTAAAATGGATTTGACAGTGGCTGGATGGGAGATGCCAGAGAGTAGTGGTGGATAACTGCCTGTCAGGTTGGAGGCCAGTGACTAGTGGTGTGCCTCAGGGATCTGTACTGGGTCCAATGTTGTTTGTCATATACATTAATGATCTGGATGATGGGTTGGTAAATTGGATTAGTAAGTATGCAGATGATACTAAGATAGGTGACGTTGTGGATAATGAAGTAGGTTTTCAAAGCTTGCAGAGAGATTTAGGCCAGTTAGAAGAGTGGGCTGAAAGATGGCAGATGGAGTTTAATGCTGCTAAGTGTGAGGTGCTACATTTTGGTAGGACTAATCAAAATAGGACATACATGGTAAATGGTAAGACATTGAGGAATGCAGTAGAACAGAGTGATCTAGGAATAATGGTGCATAGTTCCCTGAAGGTGGAATCTCATGTGGATAGGATGGTGAAGAAAGCTTTTGGTATGTTGGCCTTTATACATCAGAGCATTGAGTATAGGAGTTGTGATGTAATGTTAAAATTGTACAAGGCATTGGTAAGGCCAAATTTGGAGTATTGTGCACAGCTCTGGTCTCCGAATTATAGGAAAGATGTCAACAAAATAGAGAGAGTACAGAGAAGATTTACTAGAATGTTACCTGGGCTTCAGCACCTAAGTTACAGGGAAAGGTTGAACAAGTTAGGTCTTTATTCTTTGGAACGTAGAAGGTTGAGGGGGGATTTGATAGAGGTATTTAAAATTATGAGGGGGTAGATAGAGTTGACGTGGATAGGCTTTTTCCATTGAGAATAGGGAAGATTCAAACAAGAGGACATGAGTTGAGAGTTAAGGGGCAAAAGTTTAGGGGTAACACAAGGGGGAAGTTCTTTACTCAGAGAGTGGCAGCTGTGTGGAACGAGCTTCCAGTGGAAGTGGTAGAGGCAGGTTTGATTTTGTCATTAAAAAAAAATTTGGATAGGTATATGGACAGGAAAGGAATGGAGGGTTATGGGCTGAGTGCAGGTCAATGGGACTAGGTGAGAATAGGTGTTCAGCACAGACTAGAAGGGCCGAGATGGCCTGTTTCCGTGCTGTAATTGTTATATGGTATATGGTTAACCCGAGCCTAATCACGGGACGATTCACAATGACCACAAGGCCATTCAGTGGAGAGCACTGGTGAGTGTAAGTGGTGGGAGGCAGAGTGCGTGAACCCATGATAGAAGAATAGAAGGCCTATTTCTGTCTCCTGCCCATTCCCTTTACAAATCGTGGCACACAGTGGATATCACTTCCATCATGGACACCAGTAGGACACTCCTCCTCATGGGAAAACTGTTTACATCAGTTTCTCTTCTGAAGGAGATGTGGCATAAACAGGTAACAGGGGGTCAACTCGATTTCACCAGGAAGCAGGAACCCACAATACTTCTAACAACACTCTGCAACACCATGCAGACTTGTGAATGAATCACTTGGTCTCCTCTACCCAACTGCAAAGTTCAAAGTAAATTTATTACCAAAGTATGTATATGTCACCATATACTACCTTGAGATTCATCTTCCAGCGGGCATTCACAGTAAACACATAGAGACACAATAGAATCAATGAAAATCTGCACACAAAGATGGACAAACAACCAATGCGCAAAAGACAACAAATTGTGCAAATAAAAAGAAAGAAACAAAATAAAAATAATAAATAAATGTTGAGAACATCAGAGAGAGTGAAAAGTCAGTGACGTGATCAGATGTGTAAAGTGTTAAATCAGCTCAAGCTCAAGCTCAAGTTTAAGTTCTATTACTATATTTGCTGCCACTGCTGGCCACAAAAACAACAAATTTCATGACACATGCCAGCGATACTAAACCTGATTTGAAGTTGAAGTTCAAGTTTAATTGTCCTTCAACCATACATGAAAACCCCGAATACGTCCAAACAAATCAGTGTTCTTCTGGGCCATGGTACAAAACACAACACCCACAGTCTCAAGACTCATATACCACATATTTGATAGCAGTATATAATAAACATCCTTTAGATGTTTCAGAAAGGGCAGGGAGGGAGGCAAAAGAGGTGGGGGTGTGGCACTGCTGATCAGAGATAGTGTCACGGCTGCAGAAAAGTAGGAAATCATGGTGAGATTGTCTACTGAGTCTCTGTGGTTGGAAGTTAGGAACAGGAACTGGTTAATAACTCTACTGGGTGTTTTTTATAGACCACCCAATAGTAACAGGGACATCGAGGAGCAGATAGAAAGACAGATTCTGGAAAGGTGTAATAACAACAGGGTTGTTGTGGTGGGAGATTTTAATTTCACAAATATTGATTGGTATCTCCTTAGAGCAAGGGGTTTAGATGGGGTGGAGTTTGTTAAGTGTGTTCAGGAAGGTTTCCTGACACAATATGTAGATAAGCCTACAAGAGGAGAGGCTGTACTTCATCTGGTATTGGGAATGAACTGGTCAGCTGTCAGGTTTCTCAGTGGGAGAGCATGTTGGAGATAGTGATCACAATTCAATCTCCTTTACCATAGCATTGGAGAGGGATAGGAACAGACAAGCTAGGAAAGTGTTTAATTGAACTAAGGGGAAATATGAAGCTGCCAGGCAGGGACTTGGAAGCATAAATTGGGAACAGATATTCTCAGGGAAATGTACAGCAGAAATGTGTCCAATGTTCAGGGGATATTTGCGTGGAGTTCTGCATAGGTGCATTCCAATGAGACAGAGAAAGGATCGTAGGGTACAGGAACCGTGGTGTAGAAAGGCTGTTGAAAATCTAGTCAAGAAGAAAGGAAAGGTTTACAAAAGGTTCAAAAAATTAGGTAATGATAGAGATCTAGAAGATTATAAGGCTAGCAGGAAAGAGCTTAAGAATGAAATCCAGCTGAATGTTCTTCATACAGACCGATCTCTTTATTAAATGTTGATGCAAAAATCTTATCCAAAATCTTAGCTCGAAGACTTGAAAATATTTTACCATCTATTATATCACATGACCAGACAGGATTTATTAAAAATCGTTACTCATATTTTAATATATGTCAGTTGTTGAATGTGATATATTCACCATCCAAAAAAAATCAGAGTGTATATTATCCTTAGATGCAGAAAAAGCCTTTGATAGGATTGAGTGGAATTATCTTTTTAAGACCTTAGAAAAGTTTAATTTTGGGCCTAATTTTATTCATTGGGTTAAATTAATTTACTTGTCTCCTACTGCTCAGGTTATTCCTAACTCTCAAATTTCTAAGCCCTTTAAATTACAGTGGGGAACTAGACAAGGTTGCCCTCTTAGTCCTTTACTTTTTGCTTTAGCTATAGAACCCTTAGCAATAGTATTTTGAGAATCTAAGGACATTTCTGGTATACTAAGGGAAGGTATGACTCATAAAATTTCATTATATGCTGATGATATTTTACTTTCTATCTCTAACACTGAAACTTCTTTACCTTCAGTTCTTTCTTTAATTTCCCAGTTTAGTTCTTTTTCAGGATATAAGCTGAACATACATAAAAGTGAGCTATTTTCTTTAAATGACCTAATGTCATTAAATGCCAAATTTCCGTTCAAAGTTGTTACAAGTAAATTTACATATCTAGGTGCAACAATTACTAAAAACATCAAGAATTTATTCAAAGAAAACTTAAACCCCTTATTGAATTATGTGAAAAAGACACTTTCTAAATGGTCTCTTTCTTTATCCCTAATTGGCTGAATTAATTCGATTAAAATAAAGATTCTTCCTAAATTTTTATATTTTTTTCAGGCCTTACCTATTTTTATTCCTAAGACCTACTTTGATTCTTTAGATTCAATTTTAACATCTTATATTTGGAATAATAAGCATGCTTGTTTAAGTAAAGTTTACCTACAAAGAAATAAAGAGATGGGTGGACTAGCCCTACCCAATTTTAGGTTTTACTATTGGGCTGCCAATATAAGGAATATTACTTTCTGGTCTTATTATATTTATCGTAAAGATTGCCCATCATGGGTCTCCTTAGAAGTTAATTCTGTAAAAAATTCCTCTGTTGTCTCTCTTCTTGGTCATATTCTTCTTTTTCAGCAAATAAAATAACAGATAACATAATTGTTAAGCAAACTTTAAGGATTTGGTCTCAATTTAGGAAATCTTTTGGTTTAGCGAATTTTTCATCTCCCATTCTCCTTAGTTATTTTTTTGTCCCTTCCATGACTGACAAAGTCTTTAAGGATTGGGATGAACTAGGTATTAAGTGTCTTTGGGACCTGTTTATCTCAGGATCTCTTGCTTCATTTGACCAATTGTCAACTAAATTTGCACTCCCAAAAACACATTTTTACAGATACCTTCAAATTAGAGATTTCTTACGTTTCCAATTAACTACTTTTCCTATAGGTCCTGATAAAAATTTACTGGATGATCTTTTAAATTTAACACCTTTTGTTAATGGTTCTTTTACTGGTATCTATAACTTGTTGATTGAATCTAGACAAGACTTTTTAGATAAAATAAAAAAAGCTTTGGAGGATGACCTAAATTGTCAGATTTCTGATGATAGATGGAATAAAATTCTTAAACGGGTTAATAAATCATCTTTCTGTGCTCGTCATTCTCTTCTACAATTTAAAGTGGTTCATAGAGCTTACATTTCTAAACAGAAGCTGTCCAGTTTTCATCCGAATTTTTCTCCACTTTGTAATAAATGTAACTCTGCTAATGCCTCTTTAATTCATATGTTTTGGTTTTGCCCTAAAATTGAAAAGTTTTGGCGGGAAATATTCCATACCTTCTCACAACTTTTTAGGGTCCAATTTGACCCAAATCCCCTTACTGCCTTGTTTGGTATTATTGCAAATGAAGATATAACTTTAAATACTCCTAACCTACAGGTTTTAGTTTTTACCTCTCTTTTAGCAAGAAGAGCAATCTTGCTTAAATGGAAGGAGTCTACCCCTCCTACACATCTTCAATGGCTACGTGATATTATGTCTTATTTAAATTTAGAAAAGATCCGCTGCTCAGTCTTAAATTCGAAACAATCTTTTTATGATATCTGGGGACCTTTCCTAAATTCCTTTTCCAATTTATAAAGTTTAACAGTGCACAGACTTTTATGTATATTTTTATCTTCTCTTCTTAAGCGAATATGTTTTTTTTCAAATTTATCCATTATCATCCATCAGCTTTTTCCTTTGGTTATTGGTAGGGGGTTGACTTTTTTTATATAAACTTTTGATTACAGAGTGGTATACCTTTATGTGTTATGCTATAACATTTTGATCAATTTTATCACAATATATGAATGTACACAAGTTATGTTGAGATGTATCTATGTGTTGCACTCTGTAAATCTTGTTTTTTTTCTGAATAAAAATATTGTAAAAAAGAAAAGAAAGAAAGAAAGAAAGGATCGTAGGGTACAGGAACCGTGGTGTAGAAAGGCTGTTGAAAATCTAGTCAAGAAGAAAAGAAAGGTTTACAAAAGGTTCAAAAAATTAGGTAATGATAGAGATCTAGAAAATTATAAGGCTAGCAGGAAAGAGCTTAGGAATGAAATTAAGAGAGCCAGAAGGGGCCATGAGAAGGCCTTGGCAAGCAGCATTAAAGAAAACCCCAAAGCATTCTTCAAGTATGTGAAGAGCAAGAGGATAAGATGTGAGAGAATAGGACCAATCAAGTGTAACAGTGGGAAAGTGTGTATGGAACCGGAGGAGATAGTAGAGATACT
Source organism: Hypanus sabinus (assembly GCF_030144855.1). Lineage (NCBI taxonomy): Eukaryota > Metazoa > Chordata > Chondrichthyes > Myliobatiformes > Dasyatidae > Hypanus > Hypanus sabinus. The sequence continues at coordinate 41,704,947 of NC_082734.1, read as the reverse complement.
TAATGAATACTTTGCTTCAGTATTCACTATGGAAAAGGATCTTGGTGATTGTAGGGATGACTTACAGTGGATTGAGAAGCTTGAGCAGATGGACATTAAAAAAGAGGATGTGCTGGAACTTTTGGAAAGCATCAAGTTGGATAAGTCACTGGGACCGGATGAGATGTACCCCAGGCTACTGTGGGAGGTGAGGGAGGAGATTGCTGAGCCTCTGGCGATGATCCTTGCATCATCAATGAGGACGGGAGAGGTTCCAGAGGATTGGAGGGTTGCAGATGTTGTTCCCTTATTCAAGAAAGGGAGTAGAGATGGCCCAGGAAATAATAGTCCAGTGAGCCTTACTTCAGTGGTTGTTAAGTTGATGGAAAAGATCCTGAGAGGCAGGATTTATGAACATTTGGAGAGGTATAATGTGATTAGGAATAGTCAGTATGGCTTTGTCAAAGGCAGGTCGTGCCTTATAAGCTTGATTGAATTTTTTGAGGATGTGACGAAACACATTGTTGAAGGTAGAGCAGTAGATGTAGAGTATATAAATTTCAGCAAGACATTGGATAAGCTACCCCAAGCAGGCTTATTGAGAAAGTAAGGAGGCATGGGATCCAAGGGGACATTGCTTTGTGGATCCATAATTGACTTGCTCACAGAAGGCCAAGAGTGGTTGTAGATGAGTGATATTCTTCATGGAGGTCTGGGACCCCTTCTCTGTGATTTTTATAAATGACCTGGATGAGGAAGTGGGGGGGTTGGGCTAGTAAATTTGCTGATGACACAAAGATTGGGGGTGCTGTGGATAGTGTAGAGAGCTGTCAGAGGTTACAGCGGGACATTGATAGGATGCAACACTGGGCTGAGAAGTGGCAGATGGAGTTCAATACAGATAAGTGTGAGGTGGTTCATTTTGGTGGGTCAAGTATGATGGCAAAATATAGTATTAATGGTAAGACTCTTGGCAGTGTGGAGGATCAGCGGGATCTTGGGGTCAGAGTCCATAGGACACTCAAAGCTGCTGCGCAGGTTGACTCTGTGATTAAGAAGGCATACAGTGCATGGGCCTTCATCAACCATGGGATTGAGTTTAAGAGCCGAGAGGTAATGTTGCAGCTATATAGGACCCTGGTCAGACCCCACTTGGAGTACTGTGCTCAGTTTTGGTTGCCTCACTACAGGAAGGATGTGGAAACCATAGACAGGGTGCAGAGGAGATTTACAAGGATGTTGCCCGGAATGGGGAGCATGCCTTATGAGAATAGGTTGAGTGAACTTGGCCAAAGGGCCAAATGGGCCAAAGGGCCTGTATTGTGCCGTAGGTTTTCTATGTTTCTATGTTTAGTAAACTACAGTCACACAGAAAAAGTCCAAGTTCCTTTATCCATGAATGTTGCAGCAGTCTGCAGTTGAACACAATACAGCTTGTCTTCTGCTGAATGACCACTGGGGGCAGCACTGATGCCAGAAGAGACATTGTAACCTCACTGACTCCAACACCTCTCTCCTCGGCAGCTGCAAGTAGGCAACACTACGGCTTGAAAGTCAGTCTTCTACCAAGCGAACCAGCATGGACTCCATTACACAGCCTCCGGCACCAATTCTGATGCCTCTCTCCTGGACTGCTGCAAACAGGAGATGCTAGCTTCACTGCGATGGAGACCACACACCCTCTTGTTGTTGGTCACACCAATAAACACCACATCAACGTGTCCTCTTCTGGGCCACTTCAACAGGTGACCCTGCAGTCCGAAGGCCTGGTCCTTACCACAACCGAGGCAACACATCTCCCCAGCTGTCAGTCACACCCTCGAACCAGTGAACTGGGCTTGCAGCATTCCACATTACCAAAGTCCAACAGGGTCTTGCAGTCACAAGAAAAGCAACAGAGACAATCACTCCCTCCACGTACCAACTCCTCTCGGTCACGTGGAACATTACCAAGTCCAGCTCCTCCACCAACGGGCAACTCTCTCATGGAGTACACCTGCAGTACTTTAAGTTCTTTATATCCAGAAGATAGAAAATAAATTTTAAAAAGACAATAACTCCTTGGGTTGGTCCTGCAGAAGTTGCTGCAGCCTCGCATGCCTTCATAGGGGAGCCATTGCATAGGACAGAAGTGGAACAATACAGCACAGTATGGGAGCTTCAGCCCACAATGTTGTGCCGACTTTTCCACCTACTCTAAGATCAGGTTAACTCTTCCCTCCCACACGAATTTCCATTTTACTGTCATCGCGTGCCTGTCTAACAGTCTCTTACACGGCCCTAATGTACCTGACTCTACCACCTTCCCTGGCAGAATGTTCCACACAGCCACCACTCTCTGTGTAAATAAAAAACCTACCTGTGACTTCCCCCTATACGTCCCCCCAATCACCTTCAATTTATGCCTCCTGATATAAGCCATTTCCACTCTGGGGAAAAGTCTCTGGCAATCCAGTTGATCTATGTCTCTAGCAAATCATCTCTCATCCTCCTTTGCTCCCAAAGAGAAAAGCACAAGCTCGCTCAGCCTATCCTCATAAGATATGCTCTCTAGGCCTGGTAACTCTCCTCTGCATCTGCTTCTATAATCAAGTGACCAAAAGTGAACATATTATTCCATGTGTCGTCTAACCGGGTTTTATAGAGCTGTAGCCTAAGCTCGGGGCTCTTGAACTCAATCCCCCCCCACCCAATGCTCCTTTCAGTAAGTAGTAATATATTGCAAAACGTTGGTATTTATTGAAAGTAGCAATTGTTATTTGAAGGTTTTCATCACTTTATGGATGCGTTACAAGAACATAAGAAGTATAAGTAGAAAAGATGGCCCATCAAGTCTGCTCCGCCATTCAATAAGATGGTGGCTGATCCAGCCACAGATTCAGCTCTGCCTGCATTTTCCTCATAACCCTTTACACACAAACTTTACATGATTTTCACAATGTGCTGTTTGGGAAGAGGTAAATTTACATTACTGGAGAATTTTGGGCTGTTTTAGATGTTTAAGAAATCCAAGAGATTATTGTTCAGGGTAAAGAATTGAACATTAAGATGAGATTCAATAGAATTAGTTTTTTAAAAGATGAAGTATATGATGAAATAAAGTGAAGCCTACAAACTTTTCTTTGTGGTTTATGTGATCTAACATGGTGAATAACCCCTGAATAGAACATGTGGCGTTGGTTTAAGTTTCTAGGATACCATGTATAATGACTGATGTTACAGGTGACAGAAGCACCGATGACACATCGTGACAATGGTTCTGCTGGAGCTGATTCTTAAATTCAGAGGTGAATCATTCTGCTTCCCTTTCCTAGATTCATTTTATCTGCCCCTTCCTATTTCCATCATCTGCTGCCTCATTCCATCCTTTGCCTTCCATTCCTTCTCTGTTTGTTGACATCTTTTTAAAAATTTCTCACCCCTTCCCTCATTCCTTCCTCAAAAGATTGGGTTCAGTCCTGGGTAAGTGTTTAAAATCCTGTTCCCGGAGACACAGTTGCCAAGAGAGACTGACCCGGATACTTCTGACTTCTGATTAGCAAAATTTACCCGTGGACGCTCAAACCTTTTGGAATGTGTTAACTTGACTAATTTTGTGCTGGGGTAGAAAGGTTTCACTTTCTTGGTACTTTCCTTCATTCAGGTACTTAGTGTTGGAACATGTGTCTGGAGGGGAATTGTTCGATTACCTCGTCAAAAAGGGAAGACTGACACCAAAAGAAGCTCGCAAGTTTTTCCGACAAATTATATCTGCACTGGATTTCTGTCATAGTCACTCCATCTGGTAGGGAAACATTTTTATTGATGTGAAGGTCCTTTTGTTATTTTTCCTTTCCTTCTCCCTCTGGGGTATGGGTCACCCACTCTGTTGGGCTTTGTTTTACTGGAGAATAGCGCAGGCACTTTAGCAAGGCCCCACCTGGGTGGTTGGTCAAGAAGGTTCTGACTCTTGGCATTCAGAGTGAGGTCGTAAACTGGATTAGACATTGGCTTTGTGGGAGAAGCCAGAGAGCGGTTGTGGATGGTTGCCTGTCTGACTGGAGGCCTGTGATCAATGGTGTGCCTCAGGGATCAGTACTGGGGTCCATTGTTGTTTGTCCTTCATATCAACGATCTGGATGACAATATGGTAAAGTGGATCAGCAAATTTGTGAATGACACCTGGATTGGGGGGTGTAGGAAAGGTTCTAAGCTTGCAGCTGGTTCTGGTAAAATGGTCTGAAAAATGGGAGATGGAACTTAATGAAGATGAGCATGAGGTATTGCACATTACGAGAGCGGTCTCGCACAGTCAGCTTTAGGGCACTGAGGAGTGTGGCAGAACAGAGGGATCTGGGAATACAGGTCCATAATCCCTTAAAAATGGTGTCACAGGTAAATAGGGTCATAAAGAAGACAGGATGTTATGTTGAAGTTGTATAAGATGTTGGTGAGGACAAATCTGGAGTGTTTGGAATTCTAATCACCTGCCTACAGGTAAAATATCAAAAAGATTGAAAAAGTACAGAGAAGTTACAAGGACGTTGCTGGAACTTGAGGACCAGAGTTACAAGGTGGGACTTTATTCCCTGGAGTGCAGGAGACTGTGAGGAGATTTGATAGAGGTAGAAGAAGTTATAAGGGGTATAGATAGGGTTAATGCAAGCAGGTTTTTTTTCCACTGAGGTTGGGTGGCACTAGAGCTAGAGGTCGTAGGCAAAGGACAAAAAAGGGGAACTTGAGGGCAAACTTCTTCACTCAGTGGATGGTTTGAGTGTGAAATGAGCTGCCAGTAGGAGGGGTGAATGCAGGTTTGATTAAAAGTTAAATGGGTGGGAGAAATTTGGAGGAATATGATCTGGGTGCAGGTAGGTGGGACTGGGCAGATGAAGAATTTGGCATGGACTAGATGGGCAGAAGGACATGCTTCTGTTCTGTGATATCCTATAACTTTATATCTGTGCTGTTTATCTCCCGCATGAGTGGGTGTGAACCCGTTAAGTGCATGATGCAGTTATTATTGAAACCCTCAGGACATGAGGTGGGACTTACCCAGACCAGCGTGACACATCTCAATCGGGAAGTTAATTAATACACTCGTTAAATAGGTTCATTATTGTTACATGTACTGAGGTGAGTGAAAAATGCTGCTTTGCGTGCAATGCACGCAGATCATTTCATCACATCAGTACACTGAGATGGTAATCCGAGGCAGGATCAGGTTTATTATCAATGATAGACATTGTGAAATGTTTTGTTTTGCGGCAGCAGTACAAGGAAAGTCATTAAAAAAATTCTAAGTTACAATAAGAAAAATATTTTTAAATAGTGCAAAATGAGAGCAAAATAGTGATGTAGTGCTTGTGAACCATTCAAAAATCTGTTGGTGGAGGAGAAGAAGATGTTCTTAAATATCTTCAGGCTCTTGTGCCTCCTCCACAATAGTAGTGATGAGAACAGGGATGGCGAGGGTCCCTAATGAAGAATGCCACTGGCTATCCATTTTGTCTGCTGAGGGAGTTTTCTGCTATCATCCTGGTAGCAGTGTACATTGCACCTCAGGCCAACATCGGGCAGGCTCTGGAGGAGCTGAACAACATAGTCAGCACACTGTGCATGCCGATGCCTTCTCTATCATTGCGGGAGATTTCAACCAGGCCAGCTTAAAAAATTCTCTGAACAACTACCACCAACCTATCACCTGTGGAAGCAGAGGAGCCAACACACTTGACCACTGGTGTACCACCATCAAGAGCACTTACCGTGCCATCCTATGCCCACACTTGGGAAAGTCCGATCAGCTGCCTGTACCTCTACTCTCAGTGTAAAGGCAGAGAAACCTGATGCAGTCTGCAAGAGAACTGCGACTTGGGAGAAGATTTGTTTTCCAGCAAGACAATGATTCCAAGCATAAAGCCGAAGCTACACAGAAATGGCTTAAAAACAAAGGTGTTAACGTCCTAGGGTGGCCAAGTCAGGGTCCAGACCTCAATCCAATCGGGAATTTGTGGCTGGACTTGAAAAGGGCTGTTCACTCATGATCCCCATGCAATCTGACAGAACTTGAGCAGTTTTGTAAAGAAGTATGGGGAAAAATTGTCGTGTCTTGATGTGCAAAGCTGATAGGGAAATGCTGGAGGAACTCAACAGGCCAGGCAGCATCTATGGAAAAGAGAACATTCGACGTTTTGGGCTGACAACTGTCAGCAGAACCTAACTGGCCCTTAAGATTCTCCTTCATCTTGTCTACTAGGGCAATCTCATTCCTTCTTTTAGCCCTCCCAATTTCTTTCTTGTGTTCTCTTGCATTTCTTATACTCCATAAGTACATCATTTATTCCTACCTGCCTATACTGGCTGTGCACCTCTTTTATTTCTTAACCAGGACCTCAATATCTCTTGAAAACCAATGTTCACTAAACCTGTTATCTTTATCTTTTATTCTTACAGGTGCATACAAGCTTTGTACTCTCAAAATTTCACCTTTGAAGGCCTCCCACTTAACACCCCATCCCAATCCACACTTGCCAGATCCTTTGTGATACCATCAAAATCGGCCTTTCTCCAACTTATCATCTCAACCCTTTTCCATATTTGCTTTGAAACTAATGGCATTGTGATCGCCAGGTGGAAAGTACTCTCCGACACAACCTGTCCTGTCTCAGTCTTGCTGATCCATGTCCTGAGCTCATCTGCCTTTCCTACACTGCTTCTTGCATTGAAATATACTCAGCTCAAGACTTTGGTTGCACCATGCTCAGCCTTTCGATTCCTGACTTTGTCATCTGATTCCACAATTTCTCCACTCTGGTTCCCATCCACCTGTAATTCTGGCTTAAACCCTGCCGAGCAGCATGAGCAAGCATCCCCACTAGTCTCCCTCTAGTTCAGGTGCAAACCGTCTCTTCAGTACAAGGTCCCAGCTTCTCTGGGAGAGAGCCCAATGATCCAAAAATCTTATGCATTCCCTCCTAAACTAACTCATTAGCCATGTGTTAAACTGTATGATCTTCCTATTTCTGGCCTCACTAGCACACGGCATGGGTAGTGATCCTGAGATCATAACCCTGAAGGTCTTGCCCTTTAACTTGGCACCTAACTCCCTGAACTGATTTTGAAGAACCTCGTCACTCTTCCTACCTATATCATACCTATACCTATACCACAACTTCTGGCTGTTCTCCTACCCTCTTAAGATTGCTAAGGACTTGATCTGAGATGTCTCAAACCCTGGCACCCCAGAGGCAACATACCAACTGGGAACCTCCTTTCTGTTCCCCTAACTAACTCTCACCACAGCATGCCTCTTCTCTGCCCTTCACTTCTGAGTCACAAAGCCAGACTCAGTACCAGAGACCTGACTGCTGTAACTTTCCTTTGCTAGGTCATTCCCCCAACACTGGATATGCTGTTGTGGAGGGGGACAGCTACAGGGGTACTCCGCACTGTCTGGTTAATCCCTTTCCTTGTCCTCACGGTCACCCAGTTTCCTGTGTCCTGCACCAAGGGTGTAACTACCTCTCTACGTGACTTACCTATCATCCCCTCAGCCACTGAGTTGCAGCTCCAGCTCCTTAATGCAAAGTGTCAGAAGCTGCAGCGGGATGCACTTCTCGCAGATGTAGCTGTCAGGGACACCGGAGGTCTCCCTGTCTCCCCACATCCCGCAGGAGGAGCATTCCACTATCCTGCCTGGTATCCCGACTGCTCTAACTGAGGAAATATAAAGAAGGAAAAACAATAACCTGTGGGGAAAAAACATAGCAACAGTTTTTTTGCCTTCTCCCACTGAAGATTCACCTCTCTGAAACCTCGAAGAGCTAAAGCCTCAACATCCCATCTCTAACACTGCCCACTCCAATGATAGTCACTCCACAATGAGTCCCTGCTTGTCCCTAGTTTATTTTAATTTGTTCTTGCCAATCAATTGCGATCACTCATTGGCTGCTGCTCAAAACACCAGACTGCCACAAGTTGTTGCTTTATGTACTCAGTTGGCTAACTTGTACGGGCTACATCTTCTAATGCTTCAGATCTCTGATACAGCTCAAAGTGAAAACCTGCTGACAATCAACCTCAAGGATGCAAGCCCACTGCTCTACTCCCTCTACACCCATGACTGTGTGGCTAGGCACAGCTCTAATGCATCTATGAACTTGCTGATGACACAGCTATTGTTGGCAGAATCTCAGATGATGATGAATTGATTGTGAATTTCAGAAAGGGTAAGATGAGTGAACACAGACCAGTTCTCGCTGAGGGAGCAGAAATGGAAAGGGTGAGCAGTTTCAAGTTCCAAAATGTCAACATCTCTGAGGATCCATCCTGGGCCCAACATATTTTTAGCCTTGTGCTTCAACAGTCTGAGGTACTCACTGGCTTCAAGCATGCTTGAGTTATAGAAGTGCCTGAGAAGAACATGCCTACCTTTCTCAATTACTTTATACTGCATTGTGATTGATTTACCTTATTTTCAATGCACCGTGTAACGACTTGATATGTACAAACAGTTTGCAGGACAAGCTCTTCACTGCATTTTGGCGCATGGACAGTAATAAACCAATATTTAAAACTGAGATATCCAGAAATCTCTTCTTGCAGAAGGTGGTGAATCTCCAGAACTCTTTCTCCAAGATCTTTGCAGGGATAGGTCATTTGAAATTGAGGTTGATATATATTTTTGAAAGATCGGGGAACTGAGGTGATCTGGTACAGAAGTGGAGATGAGGGCTGGGAGAGATCAGTCATGATCGTATTGAATGGTAGGCCAGGCTTAAGGGGCCAAGTGGCCTACTCTTGTCTGATAAGCCTTTGTTTACCTTTTACTTACTAGCTCAGTAAGATAGGGAGTCAGCCAACTTTGGATTGGTGAGATTTCGGGTTTATTTATCACATGTACATTCTGAGAGCATCTTAAATGTCACTAATGTACCTGCCTCTACCAACACCCCTGGCAGAGTGTTCCATATGCCTACCTACCACCCTGGGATCTCCCCCCTACACATTCCACCTTCTGCTGTCCGCTCTCAATTCCGCTCACAGTAACTTTGAATCAGAACCAGTTTATTATCAGTGACAGATGTCATCAAATCTGTTGTTTTGGGGAAGCAGTACAGTACAATGCATACAAAACTATAAATGACAGTGAGGAATATATATATAAAGTTAAGTTAGCAGTGCAAAAAGGAGAGCAAAACTCGGTAGTGATCATAGGTTCATTGTCCTTTCAGAAATCCGAAGTCAGACGGTAAGAAGCTGCTCCTAAAACATTAAATTTGTGTCTCTTCAGGCTCCTGCATCTCCTCCCCGATGGTAGTAATAATGCATGAATTGGGTGGTGAGGGTCCTCGATAATAGTTGCCACCTTTTTGAGGCACTGCCTTTTGAAGGTGGCCTCTGCTGGGAAAGCTAGTGCCCATGATGGAGCTGACTGTGTTTACAGCCCTCTGCAGCTCTCTGATCCTGTGCAGTGGCCCCTCATACCATACAGTGGTGCCACAAGTTAAAAGCCCCTCCATGGTACAATTGTGGAAATTCGCTCAGGTCTTTGTTACCGTAGCAAATCTTCTCAGACCGCGAATGAAGTATAGCTGCTGATGTGTGTTTTCGTAGTTGTACCAATAGATCTCCAGAGATGTTGACACCCAGGGACTTGAAACTGCTCACTGACGAGCTCTTGACGAGGACTGGTGTGTGTGATCCCACGCCACCCACTCCACGTGAGTTCCTCACTGCATTGAGGAAGAATGGGCACTGTTAGAAGGAGTCAGGGAAGAACAAGAGTGCAGGAGAGTTTGCAAATCGGTGTGACCAGAGTTCAGATATCGGCAGGGCCTTGTGTCAGCTCAAGGTCTAAGGCCTGAGGAGGACTGGAGTCTGCAGGTCTGTGAGTTCAATGGGTGGTCGAAGGCTCAATGCCTGTAGCTGCAAGTCCAAGTCCTCTGAGAACAGCCTGTCTTGAGGTTTGAGGATAGTCTATGTGCGTGGGTGGGAAGGAGGAGCTGGGCTTGTTCAGTCCGTTCTGCTGTGCTCTGTTCGTTGTGGTTTTGTCGAGTATAGTGCGCATGCTATGCTGGTGCTGGAGTGTGCGATGACATTTGCAGGCTGACCTCTTGAAACGAAGCATTTCAATGTACATGAGATAAATAAACTTCAATCTTGAACAAGTAACGTAAATAAGTGCCGAGAGGGGGTGTGGTGGGGGGGGGGGGGGGTCTGATGCACGAGAACCGTCTAATGATTGACTACAGAGGATGCAGCGGGAGGACACAGAGAGACGGCGAGAGAGACCATGATCACCTGTCAACACACTAGGGGGTGTCATTAGTGACCAGGAACTGGGTTTTTAATGTCTCAATTCAAATGTCATACCTCGTTAAAAGTCTGAATCAATGCTCAGGAGAACTAAAGATACCCGGAACTCTGCTGCAGGGTTTTGATCATGGACAAAGCCAATTAGACAGTATCTGCCCATTGAGAGTGGCCCTCGTTTCCTTTTTATCAGAGCTGTAGGTTCACAGTCATATAGCCCAGAAACAAGCCCATCAGACCAAGATGTCTAAATGAGCTAGTATGATTTGCCCCTATTTGGTCCACATCCCTCTAACCCAGGGGTTCATTTGACCCCTTGCTTCATGGTATTGGTCCAAGGCATTAAAAAGGTTGGGAATGACTGCTCTAAACTTTTCCCGTCCACATACTTGTCCAAATGTCTTCAAGATGTTAGAATTTTACCTGCCTCTACTATTTGCCCTACTCATCCATCACTTTTTGTGTGAAGATGTTACCCCTCATGTTCGCGGTAAACCTCCCCAGCACCGTAAACCTGAGCCCTCTAGTCCTGGATCGCTTTGGAGGGCCCGAGTTATACGGAAAGAGTGAATTGGTTAGGACTTTCTTCCTTGGAACATAAATGTCAGAGGGAGATTTGATCAAGATAGACAGAATTATGAGGGGAATGGATAGACTTATTCCACTGAGGATGGGTGGGACTACCAGGATGATACTGATCGAGATAAAGAAAAAGTTTGTAAAGATTAGGTTTATTTGTCGCAATGAAATGTTTTCTTTTTTTAATGACCAGCAGACTGAATATGTGCTGGAGCAGCCTGCCATGTTGCACACTACTGCCAACACAGCTTATTAACCCTTACACAGCGTACCCACAGCTTATTAACCCTAACACAGCGTACCCAGGGCTTACTAATCCTAACACAGCGTACCCACTGCTTATTAACCCTAACACAGCGTACCCACGGATTATTAACCCTAACACAGCGTACCCACGGCTTATTAACCCTTACACAGCGTACCCACGGCTTACTAACCCTAACACAGCGTACCCACTGCTTACTAACCCTTACACAGCGTACCCACGGCTTACTAATCCTAACACAGCATACCCACGGCTTATTAACCCTTACACAGCGTACCCACAGCTTATTAACCCTTACACAGCGTACCCACGGCTTATTATCCCTTACACAGCATACCCATAGCTTATTAACCCTTACACAGCGTACCCACAGCTTATTAACCCTGACACAGCGTACCCACGGCTTACTAACCCTGACACAGCGTACCCACGGCTTATTAAACCTGACACAGCGTACCCACGGCTTACTAACCCTAACACAGCGTACCCACGGTTTATTAACCCTAACACAGCGTACCCACGGCTTATTAACCCTGACACAGCGTACCCACGGCTTATTAAACCTGACACAGCGTACCCACGGCTTATTAAACCTGACACAGCATACCCACAGCTTACTAACCCTAACACAGCGTACCCACGGCTTACTAACCCTCACATAGCGTACCCACGGCTTACTAACCCTAACACAGCGTACCCACGGCTTACTAACCCTAACACAGCGTACCCACGGATTATTAACCCTAACACAGCGTACCCACGGCTTATTAAACCTGACACAGCGTACCCACGGCTTATTAACCCTAACACAGCGTACCCACGGCTTACTAACCCTGACACAGCGTACCCACGGCTTACTAACCCTGACACAGCGTATCCACGGCTTACTAACCCTAACACAGCGTATCCACGGCTTACTAACCCTAACACAGCGTATCCACGGCTTACTAACCCTAACACAGCGTACCCACGGCTTACTAACCCTAACATAGCGTACCCACGGCTTACTAACCCTGACACAGCGTATCCACGGCTTACTAACCCTAACATAGCGTACCCACAGCTTACTAACCCTAACACAGCGTATCCACGGCTTACTAACCCTAACATAGCGTACCCACAGCTTACTAACCCTAACACAGCGTACCCACGGCTTACTAACCCTGACACAGCGTACCCACGGCTTACTAACACAGCGTACCCACGGATTACTAACCCTAACACAGCGTACCCACGGCTTACTAAGCATAACACAGCGTATCCATGGCTTACTAACCCTGACACAGCGTACCCACGGCTTAGTAACCCTGACACAGCGTACCCACGGCTTACTAACCCTAACACAGCGTACCCACGGATTACTAACCCTGACACAGTGTACCCACGGCTTACTAACCCTGACACAGTGTACCCACGGCTTACTAACCCTAACACAGCGTACCCACGGATTACTAACCCTGACACAGTGTACCCACGGCTTACTAACCCTAACACAGCGTACCCACGGCTTACTAACCCTGACACAGTGTACCCACGGCTTACTAACCCTAACACAGCGTACCCACGGCTTACTAACCCTAACACAGCGTATCCACGGCTTACTAACCCTGACACAGTGTACCCACGGCTTACTAACCCTAACACAGCGTACCCACGGCTTACTAACCCTGACACAGCGTACCCACGGCTTATTAACCCTAACACAGCGTACCCACGGCTTACTAACCCTAACACAGCGTACCCACGGCTTACTAACCCTAACACAGTGTACCCACGGCTTACTAACCCTGACACAGTGTACCCACGGCTTACTAACCCTAACACAGCGTACCCACGGCTTACTAACCCTGACACAGCGTACCCACGGCTTATTAACCCTAACACAGCGTACCCACGGCTTACTAACCGTAACACAGCGTACCCACGGCTTACTAAGCATAACACAGCCTATCCATGGCTTACTAACCCTGACACAGCGTACCCACGGCTTACTAACCCTGACACAGCGTACCCACGGCTTAGTAACCCTGACACAGCGTACCCACGGCTTACTAATCCTAACACAGCGTACCCACGGATTACTAACCCTGACACAGTGTACCCACGGCTTACTAACCCTAACACAGCGTACCCACGGCTTACTAACCCTGACACAGTGTACCCACGGCTTATTAACCCTAACATAGCGTACCCACGGCTTACTAATCCTAACACCGCGTACCCAAGGCTTACTAACCCTGACACAGCGTACCCACGGCTTACTAACCCTAACACAGCGTACCCACGGATTACTAACCCTGACACAGTGTACCCACGGCTTATTAACCCTAACACAGCGTACCCACGGATTACTAACCCTAACACAGCGTACCCACGGCTTATTAACCCTAACACAGCGTACCCACGGCTTATTAACCCTAACACAGCGTACCCACGGATTATTAACCCTAACACAGCGTACCCACGGATTATTAACCCTAATACAGCGTACCCACGGATTACTAACCCTAACACAGCGTACCCACGGATTACTAACCCTAACACAGCGTACCCACGGCTTATTAACCCTAACACAGCGTACCCACGGATTATTAACCCTGACACAGCGTACCCACGGATTATTAACCCTAACAGAGCGTACCCACAGATTATTAACCCTGACACAGCGTACCCACGGATTACTAACCCTAACACAGCGTACCCACGGATTACTAACCCTAACACATCGTACCCACGGCTTACTAATCCTAACACAGCGTACCCACGGCTTACTAACCCTGACACAGCGTACCCACGGATTATTAACCCTAACACAGCGTACCCACGGATTATTAACCCTAACACAGCGTACCCACGGCTTACTAACCCTAACATAGCGTACCCACAGTTTACTAACCCTAACACAGCGTACCCACGGCTTACTAACCCTAACACAGCGTACCCACGGCTTACTAACCCTAACACAGCGTACCCACGGCTTACTAACCCTAACACAGCGTACCCACTGCTTACTAATCCTAACACAGCGTATCCACGGCTTACTAACCCTAACACAGCGTACCCACGGCTTACTAACCCTAACACAGCGTACCCACGGCTTACTAACCCTAACACAGCGTACCCACGGCTTACTAACCCTAACACAGCGTACCCACGGCTTACTAACCCTAACATAGTGTACCCACAGTTTACTAATCCTAACTCAGCTGTTCATCTTTGGAATGCAGATCAATGCTTATCTTAGGGCATCCATATTCCCACATTTGTCCCTTTCCTGTAGAAAGTGTCTGCCCAACACCTTTTATTGTATCTGTCTCAGCCACTTCCATGTAGCTCATTCCATGTATCACCTCCCTCTGAGTGAAGAAGTTGCCCCTCTAGTCCCTTTTAAATCTCTCCTCTCATCTTAAACCTGTGCTCCCTAGTTTTTGATTCCCTTTCCTTGGGAAAATACTATTGTTTTTGAATATTCACCCTATCTATTCAGCAGGTCCTGTTGAAGGGTCTCAGCCCAAAGTGTTTATATTCCTTTCCCTCTGTAGACGCTGTCTGGCCTGCTGAGTTCCTCTAGTATTTGTGTGTGGCTTGCTCCAGGTTTCCAGCATCTGCAGAACCCCTTGTGCAGGCGGTAGGTTAGGGTAGGAGTTAGATGCCAGCGATTGCAGTTGGGGTTCAATTCCTGCCACTGCTTGTGAGGATTTTGTACATCCTTTGTGACCACGTGGCTTCCCTCAGGTACTCTGGCCTGGCCTGGTACGTCATTCCAAAGATGTACGAGTCGTGACGCACTGGAATCATGGCCCCAGCACATCCTCTGACTGTGCTGGCCATTGAAGAAATTCTGTGTACTTTTTGATGTTTAAATGTACATATGACCAATCTTTATAATTCCAATGTGGCCGCCTAGGTCCCTGTATAATTGAAGAAAAGACATCTTAGTCTGGTACTGAAACTCACTCTGTAAAGTTCAAAGTATTAGTTACCCCCAGAGGTGCACTTTGAAGCGGGACACTGGGACCCTCTGAACACCGACATCTTTTAATCTTGTGCTATCAATATTCTGTCTCTCTCCCCATCCCCCTCCTTCCCCTCTCTCTCTCTCTCTCTCTCTCTCTCTCTCTCTCTCTCTCTCTCTCTCTCTCTCTCTCTCTCTTCAAAGTTGACCCTGCATCCTGTTGCTAGGGAGAGGTTGGGGAATGGAGTGAGGGATTGGGGTCTTTAGTGCCTCTGACAACATTCATCCCACAGTCAGTGCTGCTGATCCAGTCCTGAGCCACAAGAGACTCTACAACATTCTGAAAGATGAGTTTATAAGTTACAGACATCGTACAGATTATGTTCAATCAGTACCATCAGCTCCAGCAGAAATAATTGTGACATACAGAGCAGTCAAATCTCAGACAGGCAAGCAAAGTATTGGCAATTACACCAGCCTGCTGCTCTGCTGTGTGATTTATGCTGAGTTTCTCTCAGCGTTTCAGACCAGATTCCATCACTTTCATTCTGTGTCTCCTGGTTTTTGACCGCCCTTCCATTGGGCCCTAACTCACCCTCGCCCCTTCCACTCCTCCCCTCCCCACTTCCCTATCCGCCCTGTACACCTCTTGCTGTCTTTCTCTCATTCCTCCCCCTCCCACTCTCCCCTCATCCCTCCCCTCCCCCTTTCCCCTGCCCCTTCTTCCTATCTCTCCACTTCTCTCTTCCCCTTTCCTCTCTCCTCCTCTCCCCCTCCTCTCCCTCTGCGCTCTCTCCCCTCTCCCTTTTCTCGCGTCACTCCTCTTCTCCTCTCCCCATGCCAATCTCCCCATCTTTCCCCTTCTCTCTCTCCCCTCCCCCATGCTCTCTCACTTTTTCCCTCCACTGCCCCCTCTTTCCCTCCCCGTCTCCCCCCATGCCCATCTCCCCATCTTTCCCCTTCTCTCTCTCCCCTCCCCCATGCTCTCTCACTTTTTCCCTCCACTGCCCCCTCTCTCCCTCCCTGTCTCCCCCCTCCCTCATCTCTGTCTACTTTTAGACACTATCATGGTTTTGGACTCTATTTTACTTTGTTCCAAGCTTCTCCCATCCATCCACAGAATTAAATTTGCATTCTATTTGCAAATAGAATGACACTTAAAGACCGTAAGACCATAAGGTATAGGAGCAAAATTAGGCCATTTGGCCCATCAAATCTGCTCCGTCATCTCATCATACTGGATCCAATCCTCCTCTCAGTCCCAATCTCCTCCCTTCTCCCATATCCCTTCATGCCCTGACCAATCAAGAATCTATCAACCTCTGTCTTAAATGTACATACGGACTTGGCCTCCACAGCTGTCTGTAGCAAAGAATTCCACAGATCTGCCACTTCCTGGCTAAAGAAATTCCTCCTCATCTCCATTCTAAAAGGACGCCCCTCTATTCTGAGGCTCCGTTCTCTGGGCTTAGACTCTCCCACCAGAAGAAACATTCTCTCAATATCCACTGTATCAGAGCCTTTTACCATTCATTAGGTTTCAATGAGTTCACTCCTCAACCATCGAACGCTCGTCCTGGAATCCTGGAATAATTTTTGTGAACCTCCTTTGAACCCTCTCCAGTTTCAGCACATTCTCTAAGATAAGGGGCACAAAACTGCTCCCAATAATCTAAGTGAGGCCTTACCAGCGCTTTACAGATCTCAACATTACATCTTTGCTTTTATTTTCAGGTTCTTTATGTTTAAGAAAAAAAACATACAGCTCATTTACTGAACTCCAAAAAACTGAACATAAAGCGGGCCGAACACTCTTTATGTAATTACATCATCACATCAGACCAGCCTCTTAAAGTGAAATTCCAACTCAGTGTGAGTGGTTGTGAATTATGTACTTTCTCACCAATTACATTACCCTACACCTCATTCAATCATCATGCCCCATGGTGTTAGCTATTTCAGCTCTGGGCGAGGGTGGAGATAGGTTTCCTCCACCAGGCTGCAGGTCACCCCTGAGCGCGGTGTAGCAGCCCCCCGGAATGTGTTACGTGAAGCCAGGGCAGCAGGCGGTGGATGGTCGTATGAGCAGCCGGTGCAGATCACAAGACCTGGCTATGTGACCACTGACGCCAGGCAGACAATCTCCGAAGAGTATTGATAACGGCTGGGGTCGCCCGTCTTGTAAAGGCACTGCCCAGAAGGAGACAATGGCGAACCACTTCAGTAGAAGAATTTGCCAAGAACAAACAAGATCAAGACCATGACCACGTCATACAACAGGATAATGCCCTGTGTAAAGGTTTCTGGCTTTCAACAGTTAATTCTGAACTACCACCAGCCTTCTCGGTGTCGGTGGAGGGAGAATCACCTCACTGAGGCACAAATGCTGCCCACTGTACTCTGCCTCAACTATACGGAAAATCAGTGTTGGGCTTATAAAAGCACGGTCTGCCTGTACTTGTGCAAGTCTGGTCTACACCTTAGAAGAAGGGTGTGTTGTGTTGGGAAGAGTCCAGAGGAGATTCACCCCAATGTTGCCCACATTGGGGGACTTTAGTTATGGGGGAAGATCAGAGAGGCTAGGCTTGGAGTGAAGGAGGTTGAGAGGAGACGGGATAGAGCTATTTAAAATTATAATAGACATAGATAGGATAGAGAGTCAGACTCTTTATCCAGGGTGAAAATAAATATTGGGAGATCAGCTTTATTTATCAATGTACATCTTACAGCATCAAATCAAATCAGCGAGGATTGTGCTGGGCTGCCCTCAAGGGTTGCCATGCTTCCAGTGCCAACGTAGTGTCATAGAGAAGTACAGCCCAGAAATCAGCCCTTCGGCCCATCTAGTCCATGATGAAACCATTTAAATTGCCTACGCCCATCACCCTGCACCGGGATCATAGCCTTCCATACCCCACAGGTTAAAGGTGAAGGGGGGAAAACTTACAGGAGATGTGTAAGGCACAGAGTGTGAGGTGCTTGGATCACACTACCGGGGGCAGTGGTGGATGTGAGAGGACGGAGAACAGTACAGCATGAGATAAGCTAATTAACTTAGTAATCAAATGGCCAACTAAGCTAATCCCTTCTGCCTACACAATATCCATATCCATCCATTTCTCTCACATTCCTGTGCTGATCTAAATATCTCTGAAAAGTATCGAATGTTTCTGCCTCTACCATCACCCCTATACAGCACATTCCTGGCACTCACCACTCACTGCTTGTAAAAAAAATTGCCCCTCATATCTCCTTTGAAATTCCCCCCTCTCGCCTTAAATACATACCCTCTAATATTAGACCTTTCAACCCTGGGGAAAAGATCCTGTCTATTCTATCCGTGCCTCTTGTCATCTTATAAACCTCTATTGGATCTCCCCTCAGCCTCCGACGCTCTCGTCAAAGCACAAACCCTCTAGTCCAGGCAGCATCCTGATAAACCTCTTCTACCCCCTCTCCAAAACCTAAAGCTGAAAGCAATACTCCAGATGTGGCATATTTAGAGCTTCACAGAGCTGAAACTGAACTCTCTGCCTCGATTAATAAAGACAGTGTCCTTCTCTGCCCCATCAGTCTGTGCAGCATACAACAATAGCAACATTGCAGAGGTATTTTGGCAGCCCATATGGGCAAGTAGGGTTTGGACAGATATAGACCATGTGCAGGCAAGATGGGATTGGTCTAGATTCGCATTATCTAGACTAATCCTGATGCACCAGACGGCCGTCTCTGTGCTGTATAGGTTCTGGATTAGTAACGGCACCAAGGGCTGTGGGGAGAAGGTGGGGAATGGGGTTGAGAGGGTAGGTAAATCAGCCATGATCAGATGGCAGAGCAGACTCGATGGGCTGAATGGCCTAATGCTGTTCCTATGTCTTATTGTCTTCTGGTCAAGGCATTAGCTTGAGCTACACAGTAGTGTTATATTTGCTCTATATCTAACCCCCCCTTCCTGTGTGTTTACTCAAATCCCCCTTCAATCAGTCTATAAATTCCACCAAGTACCAGATTCACTTGCTTTGCCGCCCA